>NC_083573.1:25637590-25817590 GCF_027579695.1 Neoarius graeffei
TCCCACCCCCATCGGAAATGTCTACGGATCAAGGCCAGACTAAATATTCACATTTAGTCTGGCTTGCCAGGCTAGAGAGGCCTAGCTGTATCTGTACAAATATTTGAATTGTGCCAGTTTGGCTGGTATAAACCTGTATTAAGTCCTTTCTGTGTGGAGTTTGCATGCTCTCCCTGCGTGGGTTTCCTCCGGGTGCTCCGGTTTCCCCCACAGTTCAAAAGACACCTGGTTAGGTTAATACAGCCCCACCTAGCAGTATTGGCACCCCTTAATTTTATTCACAACTTTTGTAATATCTCCAGAAATAAATGGAAATGGACACAATTTGCAATACCAAGATCTTTTAATTGAAGGTCCAAAGGAACTGAAAAGTTGTTTTCGTTCAAAATAGGCATTTTAATTTCTAAGACAGCAAAAAACAGAAATACAGCAGGTGCAGGAATATTGGCACCCCTCCTTAGTATTTGGTTGCACACCCTTTGGCAGCGATGACGGCCTCCAAACGTTTCCTGTAGCCATCAATGAGCTTCTTGCATTTGTCTTGTGGTATTTTCTCCCACTCTTCCTTCGCTATGCGCTCTAGGTCTTGGATATTTGAAGGATTCCTTCTGCCAATGGCAGATTTCAACTCCCCCCAAAGATTCTCAATTGGATTGAGGTCAGGACTCATTGCTGGTCATTTCAAAACAGTCCATTTTTTCTTTTCTAACCATTTTTGTGTGCTTTTAGATGTGTGTCTAAGAAGCAGGGTCTTTGTCCTGCTGGAGTACCCAAGATCTTCGCCTCAAACCGAGCTTTCTTACACTGGGCAGGACATTTTGCTCCAAAATCTGTTGATAATCTTCAGATTTCATAATACCTATGACACGGGTAAGGCCTCCAGTCCCAGATGCAGCAAAGCAGCCCCACAGCATTATTGATCCTTCACCATGCTTGACTGTTGGTAGGGTGTTCTTTTCTTTGAATGCTTCATTGCAGCGCCTGTAAACATACTGCCTGTGAGAATTCCCAAAAAGCTCTACTTTTGTCTCATCTGTCCACAGGACATTTTCCCAGAAGGACTGTGGCTTGTCCAGGTTCTCTTTCACAAACTCCAGACGCTCCTTTTTGTGTCTTTTTTTCAATAATGGGGTCTTCCTTGGCCCCCGCCCATGTAGCCCTGCTGTGTTGAGTGTGCGCCTTATGGTGCTTCTTGAAACAGTTACCCCAGACTGTTCCAGGTGGGCCTGCAGGTCCGTAGATGTTAACTGAGGTGATTCTGCCACCAATCGCACCAACCTTCGATGACTTCTATCATTGATTTTTCTCTTTCCCCCACGCCCAGGGAGGTTCTTGACAGTTCCATGCTTCAAATATTTCTTAATAACATTATGCACTGTTGACGCAGGGATACCAAGCTCTTTGGAGATGGCTTTATATCCTTTGGAGCTCGTGTTTGTCAACAACTGCATTTCTTGTTTCTTCAGACAGCTCTTTTGTCTTCACCATTGTGAAAAAGGGACTGAGTGAAACAGTTGGTTTTTCAAAACACAAATCTCATCATTCATTGGCCATTTCATGTCACATGGGCACAGACAGGTCTTCACAGGTGATTTCCATTTGTAATTTACCATAGGTGAGTCAAATTAGGTTTAGTTAGGTTAGGTTTTAGGACGAACAGCAAAGGGTGCCAATACTAGTGATACAGCAAGATTTACCTTTTTCATTTTTTTTCACTCTAATTGTTTATTTTTTTTTTATTTTGTTGATACTTTGCTCTTTTATATTAACCATGAACTATCTGTAGAAAAATTCTGCATCACTACATCACTTTTGTTCAGGAGATGCTTAACTTTAAGTACATAAACTTCAAGGGTGCCAATACTACTAGGCGGCACTGTATGGGACGGCCTTGGGCTGAGGTGCCCTTGAGGTGCCAACTGCTCCCCGGGCGCTGTCAGCATGGCTGCCCACTGCTCTGGGTATGTGTGTGCTCACTGCTCACGTGTGTGCACGCGCGCATGTGTGCGTGTTCACTGCTTCAGATGGGTTAAATGCAGAGAGGAATTTTGCAAGTGTGTGATGAATAAAGTTGTGCTTTCTTTCTTTCTTTGATAAGTCAGTAACTAAGAAAAAATACAGATGAAGAAAAAGTGAAGCATACTTATTTGACTTTATTTTTCAAGGAAAAAAGTGGAGAATATCATAGGCATGGAACAAAACAGAATTCTAAAGCAGATGCTCTATGGTGAGTTGCTGCAAGGCACTTGGCCACGACACAAGCCTAGAAAGTGCTATAAAGATTGCATCAAAGAATCCCTAGTAGCATGCAAAATTGATGACAATGACTGGGAAACAACTGCTTGTGACTGTGGAAAATGGAGACAAACAATCAGCAATGGTTGCAAGTCTTTCCAAGAGAATGCACTGAGGTGGGCACACGTCAAATGAGCCGCAAGAAAAGGAGAATTCGTCAATCCGTCAGTTAACCAATTCATATGTGACCAGTGTGGCAGAATCTGTCTCTATACAGCTGGCCTCCTTAGCCACCAGAGAAGCCACATCGGTAGAGCAGTACCAAATTACGATCACTATATGCTGCAGGTTGATCTGACTTGTCACGTTTGCCAGAAGGTCTGTAAAAATCGTTACGGACTAACACGCCACGTGAAAATGCAAGTGCAGCCGCAACAACAGGCTACAGGTAATGTGGGACCTGTGCACACCAATTACATTTGCCGGCTTTGCACCAAGCTTTGTAAATCTTTGGCTGGCTTCAAAAGCACTGTCATTCTCATAATGACTAATTTTAGAATGATTGTGTCAGCAATGGTCATACTCATTTAACGAGTTGACAGCCATCATATCATCACTGAAAGGTACTGTTGGGGAGATTGAGCATTCACTGTCCAGTTGTACCAATGAAATTGTTGAGATGAAAACTACTATCGAGTCCCTTACTGCTACCGTAGCCAAGCTGGAAAATAAAGTGTGAAGACCTGGAGGCCAGGTTGCGACGCAACAACCTAAGGATAATAGGAGTCCCGGAGGGGCCTGACACTTGTACTACTGTTGCTGTAGCAGTCTTGCTAAAGGAAGCATTTGATCTGGATAAGAAGCTGCTTCTGGACCGGTCCCACTGGACCCTACAACCTAAGCCCAAGCCTGGTGAATGACCACGAGCCATTGTGTGCAGATTTCATTATTACAGTGAGTGTGTTGACATCTTGCTCCACGCAAAAGCGCGCCAATGGATTAAAGTCAGGGACCTGACCATCTCAGTCTTCCCAGACCATGCTGCTAAGATAGCTCAGGCTTGGGCCGCATTTAATGAGGTCAGGCAGCAACTTCGTGGCATTAAAGGTGCTCACTATGGACTGCTCCATTCTGCACGACTTCGCATTACATACAACAGTATCCAGAAGGACTTTGTTTCGGCAGAGGAAGCTGGGGACTATATCAAAACCTTGGGTTCTGGGTGAGTTGTAATGATTACGACTACACCGTGTTTTTCTCACTCAGGTTCATGGTTCTGAACTGCAACTTAAATTTGATTGTGGACTCACTGCACCAATATGCGATTTTCTGTTGTAATGCGCTAACTAGGTTGGTGTTATTTCTGTTTGTTTAAATTACAATACAACCCCGATTCCAAAAAAGTTGGGACAAAGTACAAATTGTAAATGAAAATGGAATGCAATAATTTACAAATTTCAAAAACTGATATTGTATTCACAATAGAACATAGACAACATATCAAATGTCGAAAGTGAGACATTTTGAAATTTCATACCAAATATTGGCTCATTTGAAATTTCATGACAGCAACACATCTCAAAAAAGTTGGGACAGGGGCAATAAAAGGCTGGAAAAGTTAAAGGTACAAAAAAGGAACAGCTGGAGGACCAAATTGCAACTCATTAGGTCAACTGGCAATAGGTCATGAACATGACTGGGTATAAAAAGAGCATCTTGGAGTGGCAGTGGCTCTCAGAAGTAAAGATGGGAAGAGGATCACCAATCCCCCTAATTCTGCACCGACAAATAGTGGCGCAATATCAGAAAGGAGTTGGACAGTGTAAAATTGCAAAGAGTTTGAACATATCATCTACAGTGCATATCATCAAAAGATTCAGAGAATCTGGAAGAATCTCTGTGCGTTAGGGTCAAGGCCGGAAAACCATACTGGGTGCCCGTGATCTTCGGGCCCTTAGACGGCACTGCATCACATACAGGCATGCTTCTGTATTGGAAATCACAAAATGGGCTCAGGAATATTTCCAGAGAACATTACCTGTGAACACAATTCACCGTACCATCCGCCGTTGCCAGCTAAAACTCTATAGTTCAAAGAAGAAGCCGTATCTAAACATGATCCAGAAGCGCAGACGTCTTCTCTGGGCCAAGGCTCATTTAAAATGGACTGTGGCAAAGTGGAAAACTGTTCTGTGGTCAGATGAATCAAAATTTGAAGTTCTTTATGGAAATAAGGGACACCACGTCATTCGCACTAAAGAGGAGAAGGACGACCCAAGTTGTTATCAGCGCTCAGTTCAGAAGCCTGCATCTCTGATGGTATGGGGTTGTATTAGTGCGTGTGGCATGGGCAGCTTACACATCTGGAAAGACACCATTAATGCTGAAAGGTATATCCAGGTTCCCATCCAGATGACGTCTCTTTCAGGGAAGACCTTGCATTTTCGAACATGACAAGGCCAAACCACATACTGCATCAATTACAGCATCACGGCTGCGTAGAAGAAGGGTCCGGGTACTGAACTGGCCAGCCTGCAGTCCAGATCTTTCACCCATAGAAAGCATTTGGCGCATCATAAAACGGAAGATACGACAAAAAAGACCCAAGACAGTTGAGCAACTAGAATCCTACATTAGACAAGAATGCAGGGTTTCCCATACATAGACCATTGTGTGGCGCAGCGCCACACAATGGATTCCTATCGCCACACAATCAGACTCGCGATTTTGGAAAAAAAAAAAATTCCGTTGCGTATCGTTCCGTTCATTCATGGTGCTCTTTCTTCTCGTTCACGTGCGCGCACACCCACACAGAGAGAGAGAGAGAGAGAGAGAGAGAGAGAGAGGCGCATGTCCACAGGCCTGCCAGTGAGCATATACCCGGACTGCAAATAGGCCTGTTAGGCTAATTAAAAATAACGCAGCCTTCCCGATTCGCCTTCCGACCCCTTATTTTAAAAGGTAGCCTACGTCGTGCTCGTGATGAGCTTTATCATAGCCTTCTTAGCTTACAGGAAACCGACATCCCTGAGTCAGGCTATAAACCAATTTTGATGCATACAGCAGCAGTTTGACGCGAGGCCTTATTGCATTATCCCGTTTAACCAGCTTCAGCAATGACTTCCCTTACGATAGGGCACTGGAGTTTTTTTTTTTTTCAGGAAGCCACGCAGAATTAAATGTTCTGATAGGGCATGCAGGCTTTGCACCAATTAGGGTAATGCTTTTTCATTATTGTTAGTTGCCTTGGTGTTACCTTAAGTGGTTTCTTACATCTAATTATGATATTTTATTATTATTTTGTTACATTATACTATTTATTTCATTTTAGTATTGGTTGAGGTGTGTTGAGTTCAATATTTAAAATAAAAACCTCCAGCTTGTTTTTTGCAATTTATTCCTTGAATGTCAACTAAAGAATGATTGAAAGATTGCCACCAAAAAGGCAAAAAACTAAGGTAAAAACCAGAGATGCACCGATTGACCGGCTGCTGACTGGAATCGGCCGATTTTCACGTGATCGGCCATGACCGGCGACTGGCCGGGCAAAATTAAAATATGCCGATCAAAACTTGTGTATCACATAGGAATGAAAGTGGAAATACTCGTAATTCGCAACTAAAAAGGCTGCAGCTACACTGGCAGCTTGAACATGCTTTCTAGTGCGATTGTGTTGCGCTTGCGCAGAACAGCGTCAGTCCTGCGCACCTAACGAGCTCCGGCGCACACGCGCCGTTAACAAAAAAAAAAAAAAAAAAATTCACTATATTTGGATATCCAAAATAGTGAATTTTTTTTGTGTGCCAGATATTGGATGTGAAAAGAAGAAAATGTTTGTGGTTGTGTGAATTTACCATTACAGGAATTAATACGTTAGCCTATTACCAAACATTTGTACAAAGAGAGAGAGAAAAATGTCTTTTTGTTTTTTACAACCTTGGTTGCACTTGATTCCATTGGAAATTACTCTACAAATACACATTTGACAAAGATGATAGAATGGCTATGGTATAAGTATGACTGGAAATTATTTTTGTATTTTGATACTGAATGAAGAAATGGGTTGTTCTATAAGGCATAAGTTTTCAGATCTAAATAGGCTTATGAAAGTGTGTTCCATAGCAGTAGGCAAATAATATATGAGGGGGAAGTTGTTTTTGTGCCAGATATTGGATGGGAAAAGAAAAAATGTTTGTGTGAATTTCCTATTTCAGGAATTAATGTTAATACCAAACATGAAGAAAGATTTTACAAAGAACAATGTCTTTTTGTTTGTTTTCAACCTTTGAGGTGTTGAAAATCTATTACTGAAAATCTGGCAGAATGTTCTATTAAAGAAAAGATAAAAAGAAAATAGTCTTTGTGTGTGCTGCGAAGTGGTTTGAAAAAATGAAATCAGAATCGGCCAAAATCGGTATCGGCAGGTCACACTCCATGGAAAATCGGAATCGGCCCAAAAAATTGCAATCGCTGCATCTCTAGTCAAAACTAAACTTTAATTTCAATTTTGCTGAGTAATTTTCATAAATTTAAAAGAGAGGTTTTCCACCAAGATCAAGCCCAGCAAACTAATGGCCTGCCCTGTAATGTAAAGTTGGGTCGAGGAATGAAACCAGGCAGGGTTCTGGTAAAAATTGTTTTAGCTGTCTTCTCTTAAAGAACTTAAAAGAATTTAGATTGAACTGAATAATCTCAAATGCTTCTTGTAGCTTTAAAACAGTCCCAGCAGGTGACTCTGAAGAAAAATACTGTGTGTTTGAACACCACCCGCTGTAAACACTTTGTATACACCCCAATGACCGACTCCACCGACCGCCACGACACCACCGCGCACGATTCCCTCATCGGCACAGTGGAGCACCACAAATTGCTACCTGGTCTGTGGGAAACACTGGAATGGGTTAATATTCTTATCCCTAAACTTGAGCAACTTGTCTCCTTAGTCCCCAGATGTTTACAGACTGTTGTAAAGAGAAAAGGGGATGTCTCACAGTGGTAAACATGGCCTTGTCCCAACTTTTTTGAGATGTGTTGTAGTCATGAAATTTAAAAATCACCTAATTTTTCTCTTTAAATGATGCATTTTCTCAGTTTAAACATTCGATATGTCATCTATGTTCTATTCTGAATAAAATATGGAATTTTGAAACTTCCACATCATTGCATTCCGTTTTTATTTACAACTTGTACTTTGTCCCAACTTTTTTGGAATCGGGGTTGTATGTATTCTGCAGACCCAAAGAAGCTAAAAAGATTAACAGGGAACCCTTTCCTCAGAAACACTGTTGATGTCTGGTACAAAGCACATCAGCATATTGGAGACACTCCTTCCATCTCTCGTTTCTCCCCCATATGGGGCAATACATATTTCAAAGCAGGAAGAGCAGACGGTGGATTCAAAATCTGGGCAGATAATGGTGTGCAAAAAAATAGAGGACCTTTATATGGATGGTAATCTTCTTACATTTGATCAGGTGTGCCAAGCATACTCTATTCCTAGAAAACATTTTTTTGAGTATCTGCAATCGAAACATTTTATTCTATCTAAACATAAGAATGTAGTAAATGAACCACCACTATCACATCTTGAAGACCTTACACTTCAGCGCCTAGAGGGGAGGAAACAGATTTCTTTATTCTATACAGCTTTGATGTCATATGATAAACAGTCCACCATCGACAGGCTAGAGGCATGGAGACTGGATATTCAGGAGGACATGCAAAAGGCTGATTGGGAAAAGGCATGTTTTAAAGCCCAAAAACAATCTATCAGTTCTAGAATGAAATTATTACAATGCAAATGGTTGATGAGAACATACATTACCCCGGTTAAGTTAAATCAGTGGTCCCCTGATGTGCCGGACACGTGCATTAAGTGCTTGGAAGGAAAGGGTACTCTGTACCACTGTGTATGAGACTGCCCAAAAATAAAAAAAAATATTGGAAAGAAATTGTTCTGACTTTATCTGAGATTGTTGGAGTGAAGGTACCTTATCAGGCAAAAATTTGTATACTTGGTATATATATCCAAAAAACTTTATGGTCAATCCTAAAGAGTCAACTTTAATTGATTTCGGACTCCTACAGGCCAGGAGGATGATCGCTCTATCTTGGAAAAAAAATGGATGTGCCCTCGATACAAGTGTGGATAAAAGAGTTGGCATCTTGTATTGTGTTGGAAAGAATGACTTATATAATCAGGGGAAGGACTGCAGAGTTTGAGACTGTGTGGAAACCTTTAATAGAGTTTCTTAAATGTTAAAATGCACAATCAACTTGAAACTGCTGTATTGACGTGTGTAGTTGAGTGTTTGTGTGTGTTGTTTGTTTTAAATGTGTGAAGTGTGTGAAATGTCTTGTGGAAATTGTGACTATTTTATGGATGTTATTGTTTTGATTGTTGTCTAAGTGAAATATATATATATATAAAAGTTCAATAAAAAAAAAAAAAAACTGTGAAAAAAAAAAAAAAACACAATGCATATTGTGTGTCAAGTCATCAAGTCACCATCCTGCTTTCGGTTCAGATCAGAATCGATCCCAAAAAGAGTCGACTCTCTGATTCCTAAGAGTCAACTTCAACACTTTGGAGTCGATTCAACACACCAGAATAGATTTCCCTCACAAGCAGAAAAGGCATACTAATTGCATTAGTTAGTTGCTCATACTGTGACAGATTACCAGATACAAGTCAGTGATACTGCAGTGCAGTTATTGACCTTTTATTTAACTGAGCCTCATTCAGAGTTCTGCAGCAGTAGTATTAGCCAGATTATGATATGATTTTTTATATAATAAAATAATTTTATAATTTCTCTTCTCATCATCTCTAGCTGCTTTATCCTGTTCTACAGGGTCGCAGGCAAGCTGGAGCATATCCCAGCTGGCTACGGGCGAAAGGCAGGGTACACCCTGGACAAGTCGCCAGGTCATTCACATTCACACCTACGGTCAATTTAGAGCCACCAGTTAACCTAACCTGCATGTCTTTGGACTGTGGGGGAACCCAGAGCACCCGGAGGAAACCCAAGCGGACATGGGGAGAACATGCAAACTCCGCACAGAAAGGCCCTCGCCGGCCACAGGGCTCGAACCCGGACCTTCTTGCTGTGAGGCGACCGTGCCACCATTTAAATAATTTAGAAAATATAATTTTATTTTAAAAATGTAAAGTTTTTTTTTTCAGTCATGCTACACAGGCTTTAAAGAGAAGAAATCCCTACCTCTCCACTTGAGGAAGGTTTTCCTTCCGCTGAACAGCTCTGGAGAGCTCAGTGAAGAACTCAGGTTTCACTATGGGCCGACAGCACAGCAGAGCACAGATTGTCTGCACACACAGCAACAGTTTCACTTGGCACATCTGCACCACATCTTCACCACAAACAAATACAGTGGTGCTTCAGAGTTTATGAACCCTTTAGAATTTTCTATATTTCTGCATAAATATGACCTAAAGCATCATCAGATTTTCACACAAGTTCTAAAAGTAGATAAAGAGAACCCAATTAAACAAATGAGACAAAAATATTAAACTTGATCATTTATTTATTTGAGGAAAATGTTCCAATATTACATATCTGTGAGTGGCAAAAGTACGCGAACTTCTAGGATTAGCAGTTAATTTGAAGGTGAAATTAGAGTCAGGTGTTTTCAATCAGTGGGATGACAAATCAAGTGTGAGTGGGCACCCTGTTTTATTTAAGGTACAGGGATCTATCAAAGTCTGATCTTCACAATACATGTTTGTGGAAGTGTATCATGGCACAAACAAAGGAGATTTCTGAGGACCTCAGAAAAAGCGCTGTTGATGCTCATCAGGCTGGAAAAGGTTACAAAACCATCTCTAAAGAGTTTGGACTCCACCAATCCACAGTAAGACAGACTTTGTACAAATGGAAAAAATTCAAGACCATTATTACCCTCCCCAGGAGTGGTCGACCAACAAAGATCACTCCAAGAGCAAGGCGTATAATACGTTGTAGTCAGTGAGGTCACAAAGGACCACAGGGTAACTTCTAAGCAACTGAAGGCCTCTCTCACATTGGCTAATGTTAATGTTCATGAGTCCCCCATCAGGAGAACCATGAACAACAATGGCGTGCATGGCAGGGTTGCAAGGAGAAAGCAACTGCTCTCCAAAAAGAACATTGCTGCTCATCTGCAGTTTGCTATAAATCATGTGGACAAGCCAGAAGGCTATTGGAAAAATGTTTTGTGGACAGATGAGACCAAAATAGAACTTTTTGGTTTAAATGAGAAACGTTATGTTTGGAGAAAGGAAAACACTGCATTCCAGCATAAGAACCTTATCCCATCTGTCAAACATGGTGGTGGTAGTATCATGGTTTGGGCCTGTTTTGCTGCATCTGGGCCAGGACGGCTTGCCATCATTGATGGAACAATGAATTCTGAATTATACCAGTGAATTCTAAAGGAAAATGTCAGGACATCTGTCTATGAACTGAATCTCAAGAGAAGGTGGGTCATGCAGCAAGACAACGACCCTAAGCACACAACTCGTTTTACCAAAGAATGGTTAAAGAAGAATAAAGTTAATGTTTTAGAATGACCAAGTCAAAGTCCTGACTTTAATCCAATCGAAATGTTGTGGAAGGACGTGAAGTGAACAGTTCATGTGAGGAAACCCACCAACATCCCAGAGTTGAAGCTGTTCTGTATGGAGGAATGGGCTAAAATTCCTCCAAGTCGGTGTGCAGGACTGATCAACAGTTACCGGAAACGTTTAGTTGCAGTTATTGCTGCACAAGGGGGTCACACCAGATACTGAAAGCAAAGGTTCACGTACTTTTGCCACTCACAGATATGTAATATTGGATCATTTTCCTCAATAAATAAATGACCAAGTATAATATTTTTGTCTCATTTGTTTAACTGGGTTTTCTTTATCTACTTTTAGAACTTGTGTGAAAATCTGATGATGTTTTAGGTCATATTTATGCAGAAATACAGAAAATTCTAAAGGGTTCACAAACTTTCAAGCATCACTGAAAGTACTGCAATGAAAGTTACCACAAGTAAAATGTCTGTCGTTGAGTACTGCATTTGGAATGCTATGAGACAAGACATTAACCTCTTCATGTCCAGTGAACAAAATCAAGTAGGCCTGTCACGATGATAAATTTTGTTCAACGATATATTGTCTCAGAAATTATTGCGATAAATATTATTGTTGACGTCTTTTCAAGACAATTTTATGCCACTCATAAAATAATAATGATCATGCAAATACACCCTTTCAAAGAACAGTAAACTTTTTAATTAAGTCAACTTATTCAACAGTGGAACGTAAAAAATATATAAATAATTAACCTAAAGAAATAAAACAACAATCAAACAAAACCACTCACAGCAAAACAATAAATAAAATACAATCTATGGCTCTTAAAAATTGCACTTAAGTAAATATTAACTTGGCACAGGGTAATAAAAAGACATTCTTTTCTTCACAGGCAACATTCTGCCAATCCAGTTTCTCAAAGATTAGTACCCAGATAAACAAAAAGTGCAAAGTAACAGTATATTGCCAGCATAGGTTTGGTATTAACATTAATTGGGACAAAAGCCCAATGCCAACCCCCAGTGGCGCCAACTTCAGGTCAACATTAGAGGGTCACAATATTTTGCTCCGTTGTGTTACACCAAAAGAGTATCCATCATCTCTCCAAAGTCCAGACTTTTAAAATTTGAAGTTCAGAACTGTAGTAATTCATGAATAATAATATGCAATTTATTTGATTAATTGCAAATCTTACATGTGATGATTAGCTCATTCTACCAATTTGCAGATGTGTTTTACAAGCGAATAACGCATTGACTGTCGGGAGGGAGTATGTTCTTCTCCCCTCATAAATGGAAGTAAAACACATATGGAGCCTTAAACACTGCGTTACATTAGGCTGGCAGGGGTATTAGGCTATCTTCTGTGTGATCTTTAACTAGTTTTTGAATGCTAGTTTAAGCTGATATGTGATTGATCTAACAGTAAAACAGGACAAGGTCTCTAGAACTTTGACACGTTGAAAGGTTACAATTTTACTTGGCAACAGCATGTATCTGAATTCTGATTGGTTGTTGTTATATTATTGCCCTTTTGTTGTCTTCTTGAGCCCAGAGCGGAGAGGGGAGGGAGAGGAGGTAGTGACAGGGTTCTACAGAGGGGTCATTCCATGCCAAATCAACAAGAGTTTATGCTCGACCATCTCAGATTTCAATGAAATTTGGAGGGCTCAGAGATACTATTAAAAGAAGTTAATCCCCAAATCTTGAGCTTCCTATCACCAATAGTTTCAGAGATACAGGCATTTGAATTTTTCAATTTTTTTGTTTTTTGCTCAAAACATGCATATTTCAAAGTGCAATATAATCTTTATTATGCAAGATAGAAACCTAAAATTTTGCACAGAGAGACTCAATGTCTTGTACTACAAGCTTCAACTTAGAATTTCAATGGTCATTGTATATTAGATGGTGATTTTAACAAGGAAATTAAAAAGACAAATTTGCATTTTTTGCATTTTTAACTCATTCTGGAAGCTTGCCTGTGGCAGTAATGCTTAAACCAGGGGTCGGCAACCTTTGAGACATCAAGTGCCAATTTCAAATTTTCTAGTCAATGAGTGTGCCACTATCAACAATAATGGTAAAATGACACAAACTACAGGAAAATTTCCAACAAATTTGGAATTTTATTATACATAGGCATGCATATGAGTATTCCTTACAGATAAATAGATTGTTGTGCTCAGACACAATTTCACATTTTGCTTGTAGGCCTATAATCTGCTCCAAAATCAAGGTAAAAAAAAAAAAAAAAAAAAAAAAAAACAGTTAACAGCAAAAAATACACCTACCAAAGACTATGATAACCAGATGATTGTATAACCCAAAATAGAACTGATAGTTGTATTTTGTATTTTTTTTTCTCTGAATGTTTCAACTTCTCTGTCTCTGTTTTCTCCTCTGTGATGCTGAGGAGGACCCTCATGCACCCGTGTGTGTGTGTGTGTCTGTGTCATTATACATAGAATCTTACTGTATTAATCTTCTTATAAAATTCTTCTTCTTATAAACACAAACATCTTATGAATCAACAATTAAAGAAACCTCTCATAAATCATGTGTGTGTGTGTGTGTGTGTGTGTGTGTGTGTGTGTGTGTGTCATTATACATAGAATCTTACTGTATTACTCTTCTTATAAAATTCTTCTTCTTATAAACACATCTTATAAACATCTTATGAATCAACAATTAAAGAAACCTCTCATAAATCATTTTAACAAAGGCCAGTGACGCATAAAAATGCATCACAAACGAAACGGCCACAACATTTTATATAAGCAAACAGCAACGTATTTAACTAATCAGTGTGGGCTGAGGCTAAAATGAATCATAGGCTATGCCTCAATTAATATATCTTGCCTACCAGTCAGTGTGATCCCTGTCCTTGCTTTTCTTGGCTGAGCTTTTTTATCTGGGGTTCGTAGTTTGTCACTTTTAATTGTAAACATGCCTCAGAATGGTCCGGCGTCAAACGGCTGCGGGTGGGGCCAGGGGCGCTGCTAGGGGGGTAAAGTTAGGACGATTCTAAGGGCCTGGCACTGACAGGGGGGCCTGTGAGGGATATTAATATTATTTTAATAGTATTGCCTTATGTAAGTTTTTGAAATAAAATATTTCATTTCATCTGTTAAAATATGCAAATTATACATGTTATGATTTGCTATAACATTTTTCTTGAATTATTTATGATAGTCATTTCACCCCTCCACCCTTTTTATGGTACAGTCTGATTCTGGGCGCAGGACACGTGAAATGTGTAGCTCCGTGTGTGCACAGCGCCGCTATTAGCGCAGCTTAGATCAGCTGTCAGTTTTTCTATGTGCGCAACAGAGGTGTGCATTCTAGAAGTTGCTAAGCAGGAGCAGGTGTGATGAATTACGAAGTCTGGATATCACACTGTGTGTGAAAAAAAATCACCTTTTTTCATAGGTATCTTTATTGTATAATTAAGTCTAGATGTTTTGCCATTGTTCATGTGTGGATTTGTTGATATTGTTAAGTATTTAACTTTAATATTTTGCACATTAGCTGTGGTCATAGATATCATTGCTATTGTTCATGTGTGGATCTATTGATACTGTTGCTAAGTATTTAACCTGAATATTTGAACATTTGCTGTGTTTTCTAATAAATGTGTGATGCCTAAAAGAAACCAAAAACACTTAGTGGATTTCTTGCAGTGCACTATGCAATTGTATCAAAAAACTAATGTAGTTATTCATCAAGGCATACATTTGATCACATACAATAAGTCAATAAATGGAGGAAACAAAGGAATATATTTTGTAATCCTGATTATTGATGATGTTTGCTGGAGGGCTCTGGATTATCCATAATGTGCATACAGAATGTTATAAATCCATACTGATACAGTGATGCATGCAATTTCTCTCAACACAAATATTTGGATTGAATGAACTCCATAGGCTACTGAGTGGCCTAATAATAGTTGCTCATAAAAGAAAAAAATATATCTTCCATATATATCATGGAATTTTCATTTTAAGGCAACAGTCTATTCAGTCTAATTCTGACAGTTCTGCATTTAAAATGTACATATACCAAATAATTGTGTCACCTAAACTTGCGAGGTAGCTGATCACATGCATAGTAAAGTAGAAGTGCCAGCCAAAAACAGACTTCAAATTCAGTTGCTTGAGCTTGAAAATTTTACCGGGAGGGGGCCCTAAATTGTAATCTTTCATAGGGCCCAAGATTTCTAGCGGCGCCCCTGGGTGGGGCTGAGCACACTTTTCATGTGCGAAAATACCCGCTCACACAGGTATGTTGAGCCGAACACTGACAAGAGGGCCAATGCAATGTTCTTGAGACAGCTGAACTTCTCTGGTACAGACGTCCAGCATGCGAGGATGCAGGGTCTTTATATGTCTTCTCATGGTTTGTCTTGAAATGCCACTTAACGCTGGAAGTTCGGCACACAACGTTTTCACAGCACAAGGTACATACAGCACGATCTTTGACGAAAAGAAAACCATATTCTTCCGTCCAGGAGGGCTGAAATGCCCTAACTTTAGTTTTTTTTAGCCGGAGGCTCTGTCATCTCTGCACTTGTAACGCTATCAGGTAACTTTGATTTTGATGCACGCTAGGCTAATTTTACACATGGGTCTCTGGGAAAGTGGGCGGGAGCTGGGTGGAGAGCGCTGTGGAGCGAATGCGGTTGGAAGATCGTGCTGTCACTCAGAGATTTTTTTTTTTTTTTGCTGATACTGGTCCAGTGTTGTGCGTGCCAGTGATTATGCCGCCGCATGCCAGCAGTGGCACGCGTGCCATAGGTTGCCGACCTCTGGCTTAAACTAAGAATGTTATTCAAATCTACACAGAAATATCTACCAATTTCAGTTTTACCAAGTCTCCACTATTCCTAGTTTGTCTGTAATAGGGTTTTGAAATTCGCCGATTTCTAAAACATGCCATTTTCAGTAGCAAGAAATCCAATGTGGGATAGCAGTTAGGAAGTTGTAAATTTTTTTCAGTAATCCCCAAGACCCATATTTTATATTTCCAAATTTTTCTTCTGTGTCTCTCAAGTATTTTTAAACTACAGGGGTTTAAAAAATCCATTTTCACCAAATTCGAATTTTTTATATATTTTCATATAACTGATATTTGAAGGTTAATAAATGCTTCAATAAGGCTCAAGTAGGTTAGGAGACATGTTTCTTCCTCAATTTTAAATAAAATTTCAATTAATGCTCAGTATTAATTATTTGTAAATTGATTTTAATCTAAGACTGTGTAACATTAGCAATCAATGACTAGCTATTGTGTACCAGTCAACAGCCAGCCTTATCAATATCAACACAGCACAATAGGTGACCTTTGATACCAGAACAGGTGGCTCATATCTTATAGTTTTAGAGTCTGTAAACTGCATACTTGTTCAGATAACATTATATTGCTTGGATTATATTAAATACATTGTAATACAGAGCACTGAGAAAATTTACCAATGTTATTAACTGAATGTGTTTCTTTGCAAGGATTGGATATTTTGAACAGTTGACTAGGGAATTTAATTGTAGTTGCTTTCAATTTGAGATCAGTATTAATGAGTTTGTTCTTAGACATCTAGAAATGGCTGAACTTCCTCCCTGTTCTATAGGAATTGGACTAAAGAAAGATTCTGACTGCCATAAACTAACATACAACAGAAATTGTAAGTTAAATAAATACACTCTCTCAGTATAGTTTGGAGCAAATTTCATTAATTAAACAGAGAATTGAACTTGAGAACATTTCAAGCACAGACACAGTATGTCTGCATCATGAGAAACTGTTTCTGATGAAATATGAAGAGCTACAGAAAAGTTGTTGTGATCCATATGAAAGGCACAAGAAAAAAGTTAAAACAGAATTACGTTCAATTCTTCCTGAAACAGCAGATTCACTTTCAAAACTGATAAATAAAAATATTAAACCTGGACAAAAATTGTGTTCTAAATGTTCACAGAGAGTGAAAGAACATTTAAGTCAAGCAGATTCAGCAGGTTCTACAGAATCAGAACAAGAGAGCATGTGTGTAGATGTGGATCCAACATACACTGGTGAGGTAGCTGAATCACTTGACGAAAGCCTTGTGTCAATTGGTTGCTCTCCACTGAAAATTGCCAAGTATAGCCACAAACAGAAAGCTGCATATGGCAAAGCTAACCTGCAACGAGTAGAAGAAACTTTACGTTCTAAAACGAAATTTTATTAATTAATGAAATTTGCTCCAAACTATACTGAGAGAGTGTATTTATTTAACTTACAATTTCTGTTGTATGTTAGTTTATGGCAGTCAGAATCTTTCTTTAGTCCAATTCCTATAGAACAGGGAGGAAGTTCAGCCATTTCTAGATGTCTAAGAACAATCTCATTAATACTGATCTCAAATTGAAAGCAACTACAATTAAATTCCCTAGTCAACTATTCAAAATATCCAATCCTTGCAAAGAAACACATTCAGTTAATAACATTGGTAAATTTTCTCAGTGCTCTGTATTACAATGTATTTAATATAATCCAAGCAATATAATGTTATCTGAACAAGTATGCAGTTTACAGACTCTAAAACTATATGAGCCACCTGTTCTGGTATCAAAGGTAATCTATTGTGCTGTGTTGATATTGATAAGGCTGGCTGTTGACTGGTACACAATAGCTGGTCATTGATTGCTAATGTTACACAGTCTTAGATTAAAATCAATTTACAAATAATTAATACTGAGCATTAATTGAAATTTTATTTAAAATTGAGGAAGAAACATGTCTCCTAACCTACTTGAGTCTTATTGAAGCATTTATTAACCTTCAAATATCAGTTATATGAAAATGTATCAAAAATTCGAATTTGGTGAAAATGGATTTTTTAAACCCCTGTAGTTTAAAGGGCTGATGACACGAACATGACTCTATGCAATTTCTTAAATAAACTATACAACATGGCAAACATGTTAGATTTCTGTTATAATTACGTGAAAAGAAGCTGTTGTTACGCAAATATCCAACTTTTAATTGCACAGCGCAAGAAAACTGGGTCCGTGGCTCGCGGCCATGTTGTGACGTCAGCGGGAGAACACGCTGCGGTTCACTGGCTGTTCTACTCTGGTTCTACTCAATGAAAATGGCGCATGAAAATGCCGGTGAACTCTCTAGTACTAGCTCTTCCTCTTCTGGGAGTCTAGAATTGTGTTGATCTCTTCCGAATAGAATCTATGATAGCCTACCCTCTTTACCCTTTGCCTCTCGCTGCTAGGCGGCAGTTACATGAAAGCCGCAAGCTTTCACAAGCAAATACATGACTGATATCAAGCCGACTTTATGATTACATTTATGATTATCATGTAGAATCTATAGCTCTACGTACCTTTATCTTATGTCATTTCACAACACATGTTCTGACAGGAGGACTGTCTTTGGATCCAGCATAGCTACTAGTAGACCCCCTCCGGAATACTGGCGGTGTTGCCAGATTGGGAGGAATCCCGCCCAGTTGGGTGGTTTCAAGTGCATTTTGGTGGGTTTTGAACATATTTTGGGCTGGAAAACTTCAGCAGTATCTGGCAACAGATACTGCTGACGTTTTCCAGCCCAAAATATGTTCAAAACCCACCAAAATGCACTTGAAACCGCCCAACTGGGCGGGAAACCTCCCAATCTGGCAACACTGTGTAGGCACTGCTGATGGTAGTAACACACGTTTGTGCTGAACTGAACACCCAAGAGATTCTTTTAAGCTGGGAAGGGTGTCAAAACAATCCAAATCGAAGTGTTCAGAGCATAGGACGGATGTTGGTGAGGGCTCCCACTTGTCACGAGTGCGCCTGACTTGCTTCACCCACTTCGCATGCAGCTCGGGATTTCTGGGAAACTTGAGTAAACTTACCCCATCCTTGTAGGGTTTGGAGCAAAAGCCGGCAACACAACGCGAAGGCATAATAACTAATATCTCATCTCATCTCATTATCTCTAGCCGCTTTATCCTTCTACAGGGTCGCAGGCAAGCTGGAGCCTATCCCAGCTGACTATGGGCGAAAGGCGGGGTACACCCTGGACAAGTCGCCAGGTCATCACAGGGCTGACACATAGACACAGACAACCATTCACACTCACATTCACACCTACGGTCAATTTAGAGTCACCAGTTAACCTAACCTGCATGTCTTTGGACTGTGGGGGAAACCGGAGCACCCGGAGGAAACCCACGCGGACACGGGGAGAACATGCAAACTCCACACAGAAAGGCCCTCGCCGGCCCCGGGGCTCGAACCCAGGACCTTCTTGCTGTGAGGCGACAGCGCTAACCACTACACCACCGTGCCGCCCTAATAACTAATATATATAAATATATATTAAATAATTTATAATAATAATAATAATAATAATAATAATAATCATAATCATAAACAAGTTATGATAAAAAACGCGGCTATTTGGGCAAATTTGACAGGGCTGCAGCACCCAGGAGACGAAAGAGGAGGAGGAGCTATATGACGTCAGCGAAATAACCTTCCTCCTAACTTACCAGTTTGTTGTTGATGCGACAGGTGTTCAGTTTGTCATTATTAGTTAATACTAATAATACTAATAATAATAATAATAATACTAATAATAATAATTTACCAAATAGCCGCGTTTTTTATCATAACTTGTAAAATAGGCACCTTCGTGAATTAATATATGGATCATCGGGAATTACTTATGTTATAAAACATCGCCAAAGATGTCAAAAACGTGTCATCAGCACTTTAAAAATACTTGAGAGACACAGAACAAAAATGTGGAAATATAAAATATGGGTCTTGGGGATTACTGAAAAAAATTTACAACTTCCTAACTGCTATCCCACATTGGATTTCTTGCTACTGAAAATGGCATGTTTTAGAAATCGGCGAATTTCAAAACCCTATTACAGACAAACTAGGAATAGTGGAGACTTGGTAAAACTGAAATTGGTAGATATTTCTGTGTAGATTTGAATAACATTCTTAGTTTAAGCATTACTGCCATAGGCAAGCATCCAGAATGAGTTAAAAATGCAAAAAATGCAAATTTGTCTTTTTAATTTCCTTGTTAAAATCACCATCTAATATACAATGACCATTGAAATTCTAAGTTGAAGCTTGTAGTACAAGACATTGAGTCTCTCTGTGCAAAATTTTAGGTTTCTATCTTGCATAATAAAGATTATATTACACTTTGAAATATGTATGTTTTGAGCAAAATGCAAAAAAATCGAACAATTCAAATGCCTGTATCTCTGAAACCGTTGGAGATAGGAAGCTCAAATTTTGGGGATTAACTTCTTTTAATAGTATCTCTGAGCCCTCCAAATTTCATTGAAATCTGAGATGGTCGAGCATAAATGTGTCAGATATTTGTTGATTTGGCATGGAATGACCCAGAGAAAAGTTTTTAGCCTACCGCTTTCAAATGAACAGCCTCGAAAACCAATCAGTTCAGCGTATGTATGTACTTGGTACTGTGTTTCCGCTATGTACAATTGGCTGCGGCGGGCCGCCACACCTTGATTTTTGCTGCCGCACCTTCAGGAATACCCCTAGGAGCTATATGTATTCGATTACATTATCCGTTGCTTGCCCAGTCTTTGCGTTTGGGGCGAAGCGCAGTTCCACTGGCCGAGCTAGCAGTTACTTGATTGGTTTCCACGGGTCGCCGTGGGCTCTGATTGGACAACGTTCCGCCTGGAGCAGCGTAGCCAAGCCAACCTGAGGTAAACCAACTGCTACGTTTTCTTCGCCGATTGTCGGGAGAATTAACGATGAATAATCGAATAATAATTAACATCTTTATATTAAAGTAATCATAATTATTGCTATAATTTATCCCATTAGATTCCATGGCGGCCGGTGTCGGCCGTATTGTATCCCATAGCGGCCGGCGTCAGTGTTTTAATAGGCTATATAGGTGAACGGACGACGCCATCATCCCATTTACAGAACAGATAAGCCTAAATACTCTTAAGATCAATATTTCAGACCCTCTGCGATTTTTCATAATAAAAACAACACGTCTTTGTCATCAATTATTTTTAGATATTTTAGTTTTACTATAGATCTTGCGGTTTGCGAGCCGTCCTTGGATACAAACCACAGGTTCTATCTGATAGCCTATACACTAAATATTGAAACCACCCTCTTCAGTGTGTTTTTAGAACCAAAGCCATAACGTTTGTATTTAACTATCTTAGTTTTACTATGTGATGTTCCAGCTCCTTCTTGTCCGTAGTCTAACACCGAGTCGATAGTTGGAATTGAGATGAACCGCCACCGTCATTTTACAAGGCTCCGGTGCGCGCTGTTCAAATGGTAGGCTACATCATTTTTGTTGTGGATGAATTGCATTTATACGCTCCATTATAGTGATGACAGTAAACTTGGACATTTAAAAATGGTCCCACGCCACACTTCGCCGTGCTGCTTCATGTTGATTTTTAAGCGATTGACCTACGCTACGGAAGCCCGTAGGTAACTGAAGCCAGGGTACGGCCAAATGTTTGTCCGTGACAGACAGCGAAATTCATTGCTTGAAGACTTGCACTACGCAACAACCTATAGGCTATTCATTTTTGTTGATGAACATGAACGTCATTCTTCTTAACGAAATGCTTAATGGTCAATTATCGATTAATCTAGGCTATTGGTTATGTGATGTCCATCCCTAATTCGACCATACACTGTTGCAGAAAGTACAACACCGACGCGAGTTTTTAAACACAGCCCTTTTTCCGAACGTCAGTGGGTGTGTGCGATCATATGCGAAATGCCATATCAGATCAGAAATGATCAAAACCACGTTAATTTCAAAATGTCCATGTAAATGTTTTGAAAATATGAACATTTTAGGCAGGTAGCAGTAATCAAGCAGGAGAGCAAAGCATACTGCCAAAACAGGAAAGAGAATGTGAAAAGAGGGAAGAGAGGGAAGAGAGAAAGGACAGCAGCCAAAAGAAGGGCAAACACGGGCTGGGACCCTACATGGGTTGACAAGCCCAGATACAAACCTTGGCTTTACCACACTGACCATGGCAAGTATTCTGTGGCTACTTTAATATCAACCAATTCTGCCACTCATAGTCTTTGTTGTGTTAATTACCTAGTCTTTCAATTCATTTATTCCCTTACAAAGGGTCACCATTTTAGAGTGTGTTTTGTCAAAAAATTTCTCAGAATGCTCCCGTATCCTCGTACTGGGGTGAGACGTCTGAACGCAGGTCTTGCCAACGCACCTTCAAACATTTTCTGGGGGAAACACTGTGGTATGTGACGTTTTCAAAAGAGAGGCGGGAGTAACCAAAAATTTCTGATCAAGAAGGTGGAGGCTGTTATGCTTATTACGTGAAAATGTTTTATTTGATTAAAAGGTGTCTGGGCCACGAACAATGTCCACATCACCATCGGGTTGTTGTTGTTTACATGTGTCATGATAGACAAACTTGGTCAGGGCACTCTGCAGGTCTTAACTGAAACACTTCAAATTAAGGGTTAGCGGGCTGCTAAAGTTTGCAGGCACTTCACAAGCAAAACTAGATGCAATATTAGCCAACATTAGCACAATTTGATATGATTTAATAATGTCTTTGTGACCTTAATGAACACCAGTTGTTGGTATCAAGTCGGATTGTTATTTACATGCCACACAAACTTAGAAAACAGTCATATTCATATGTTGTCGTCATTTTGACACACTGAATACGAACTGTTGTTAACTGATTAATTTTACGAGCTAATCTAACGTTACATTCCTCAAGGACAGTTTGCTAGCTAGCAGCCAGTCACTGCAACCGCACTTGCTAATTGACATGGTAGCCGAACTTGCTTGCTGTTTTCGCGACCACGCCCCCAGAGCGAATATTCATGAGCGAATTTTGCGTGGTGTTTCGCCCAATGGAAACCTACAGTAACCATTTGTGTACCGCGCACGGAGCATGATTTTGTTTTCTTCAATCAGAAATATTGGTGGGCAGCACGGTGGTGTAGTGGTTAGCACTGTCGCCTCACAGCAAGAGGGTCCGGGTTCGAGCCCCATGGCCGGTGAGGGCCTTTCTGTGCGGAGTTTGCATGTTCTCCCTGTGTCCATACCCACGTCCATACCCAATTCTACGCCTATGGTCTGTACAATGGAGCAACGTGTCATTTCCCCATTCAGTGGATACCCTGGCTGGATAACTGTTGCATGCTGGGAGGCCACGCCTCTGACAGAGAGCCGCATGAGACGACAGAAATCAGCACCGTGTTTTATTCAGTCAATGGGTCAAGCGAATACTCTCGCGACTTCCCTATATAGATGTACAGCATGTAAATGCCAAAATCGCGGTAAAAAAATTACCAAGTTCATTTTAATTTACCATACGATAAGTCGGTATATTGAATATCGCGACAGGCCTAAAATCAAGTATATTTTGTGCTGTTGGGGTTAGAACCTTTTAACCTGATGTGTTTCTGACCTTAATGGTGACTTTAACAGCAGGCATGACGAGGTGAGTGCACTCCTGCGACCAGGTATTGACCAGACGCCCCCCAAGAGCCTGGACTTCCTTGGAGAGTGTAGCTTTCCTTTCATTATCAACACATGATGAACACACAACCACAGAATCCAGTTCCAACCTGAGATGAATAAAAGGGAGCTGATACAAATGAGCCATAACAGACAATACAAAATATGGAAAACTCAAAGTGTCAGTCAATAATCAGATTGTAACTCTGTATTGGTACAAATCATACTCAATAATATTTAAGCTAATGCATATATATAAAACATTTGTTTATTTTCTAATCATGTAAAGTACTGTGCAAAAGTCTTAGTCCCTCTTTTTTTTATACAAACTTGGTTATGGATTTTCATTTTATGACTTCTACATTATCAAGTCGGTACAAAAACATTTTAGAGTTCTAAACGTTCATTTTCCAGTACAAAATTAAATGTTACAGAAAAAAAATGTTTGCATATTACATAAGAGACCACTTTTCAGATTAAAAAAGAAAACATAATGAAGGCCACTGGGTTTTGGTGCAAAATTGAGGAGCAAGTGTGACAAAGTGTCCAGAAGAACTGTGGCTGGTTCTGCAAGATGCTCAGTAAAACCTACAGCTCATTTCCTTATAAAACTACACTCATTGTACCAGAAACTACTTTTTTTTTTTTTTAAAGCAAAGAGTTGTCGCACACCAAATATTGACTTTGTTTCATTAATTATGGCTTACTGCTGTTTATAGTTTTTTAATGTTGAAAGATTTCATTATTTTTTAAGCCATTTTTGGTCTACAGCATTTCTTTACATGTGCCCAAGACTTTTGGACAGTACTGTATTTACAGTTCTTTTGCACAATGGTCATCATGTTACTAGCTACTAACAGCAAGGGTACTGGGGAAGAAACACACACCTAAACTTGCTCTGAAAGACGCCAAATGTGACCTCGTCTCCAGCATAGATGATCTTGGTGGAGCCTGTCTCTAGCCGCTGGTCATTGACAAAAGTGCCGTACTTGGACCTGTCCTTCAGCGTGACAGCCTACAACAATTTAAACAGAAGAGAAGCTCTGTCATCTGCTGATCATTAACACAGGTATTATGGCTCAGGATTTTTTTTTTTTGCAGATGGCTTCCATATTTAAAACAAAGTTATGACAGTTTTTTGAATTAATGTCAGATTATATACAGTACCAGTCAAAAGTTTGGACACACCCCCTCTGCTTTTCTGTATTGTGACTATTTTCTACAATGTAGAATAATACTGGAAACATTAAAACTATGAACTAAGATATGGAACATTTATGGAATTATCTGGTAAAAAAAAAAAAAAAAACGTTGAAAAAAAAGTTTCATATTTTAGTTTCTTCAAAGTAACCAGCGTTTATCTTGATGACACTATTGGCATTATCTTAACCAGCTTCATGAGGTAGTCACTTTCTTTGTTTTCGTTTATTGCCAGTTAAGCAGCTGTGGCTATTTCATGGCAAATACAGGTAATAAATTTAACTTGACATATTCAAAACCAACAATCAAATAAAAATACATTAAATAAGTTTGTTCACATCAATACACTTTAAAAAGTTTAAAACCTTTAAAGGTGGGACCTTATTAAAAATATCAAATATAGTATCTTCTTTAAAAAATTTCTGTCTTTTTACTCTAAGGGCAGAGCAAGATAAAATATGCTTAATTGATAAGAGACTACCACAAAGATCACAAAGGGGAAGTTCACCTCCCGTTAATAAAAAAACATGGATGAGTCTAGAATGTCCAATTCTACACCTTGTGTACACAACTTGATCATGTCTGCATGAAAATGACTGGGTTATCACTTGTTTCACTGTATTACATATGTCATGCAGCTTATTTCCAGCGCATTCATCCCATTCGGCTTGCCATATATCACTTATGTAAGAACAAAGCACAGGTTTAATGTCAGAGACAGGGATTTGACATTGAGAAATGTCTTCATTCAGGGCTCCTTTAGCAGCACTGTCTGCCTTTTCATTATCACTCAGGCCCACGTGACCAGGGACCCAGCAAAAAATAATGTCCATGTTAAGTTTAGTTAGGTGGTCCACTTTTTCAAGTATTTTGGTAATCAGGGGGTCATCAGTCTTTAAAAACTCCAATGCCTGAAGGCATGACCTAGAGTCTGTGCAAATTAAAGATTTTTGTTGATTGGACTCTATGTATTCAAGGCCCAAGAGCAAGGCTTGGGCTTCGGCTGTAAAAATAGAGCACAGGTTTGGGATGCGTATTCCACGCTGGTTAGAAGCGACTACCATTGCTGACAACACACAAGTATCCGTTTTTGAGCCATCAGTATAGATTGGGATGTGCAAAGGGAAGCGCTGTCTTACATCAAGGAAACAACTCTGGTACTCGCTTGGATGTGTGCTAGATTTCTTTCTGTGACTTAGGTCCTGCACAATTACAGGTTGTCTCAAGGTCCAATGGGGAGAGGAACAGACATGTGAAGATTGCAAACTGTCCAGATCAATGTTCAAGTCCTCCAGGAAGGGTTGTATGCGTATTCCAAAAGGTCTGATAGACCTAGGTTTAGCTTCATAAAACTGCAAAAACTGGGGGTGAAAGACAGCACAGTAAGCAGGATTATTTTTGTTTGCTTTGAGTTTGATTGCATACTGTAGAGCAAGTTTTAAGCGCCTTAACTGAAGGGGGGGGGGGGGGGGGGGGGGTTCTCTTGCCTCCACATACAGGCTCTGAACTGGTGAGGTTCTGAAGGCTCCCAAGACCAGTCTTAAGCCTTGATGATGCACAGTGTCCAGTGTCTGGATGTATGATTTCCTTGCTGATCCGTAGACAATGCTCCCATAGTCCAAACGGGACCTCACTAGTGCTCTGTAAAGACGCAGCAGCACAGTCCACTCTGCTCCCCACTTTGTCTTTGATAGAACTTTTAAAATATCCAAAGTTTTAAAGCATCTCTTCTTGAGACATTTCATGTGTGGAATGAAGGATAATTTGTTATCAAAGGTAAGTCCAAGAAATTTAACTTCTTTCACCACTTGGATTGGTGCACCATCCATGTAGAGCAGAGGATCATGATGTAATGATCTAAGTTGACAAAAATGAGTAGACAGTTTTAGATTTAGAAAACTTGAAGCCATTTTGAATCGACCAAGTGCTGATCTTGTTTATGCATAATTGGAGCTGTCTCTCAATTGTACTCGTATATTTTCTTCTGTAGCAGATACAGAGGTCATCGACATAAAGGCTGCAAAACAAATGTGGGCTGATTGCTTGTACGATGCTATTGATTTTGCCACTGAATAGAGTGACAGAGAGAATGCTGCCTTGAGGGACTCCTAGCTCTTGAAAATGTGGAGTTGAAAAAGTAGTACCCAGTTGGACCTGGAAACGTCTGTTGGACAAAAAGTTTGAGATAAAAATGGGCAGATGGCCTCTGAATCCCATGCAGTACAGATCCTTTAGAATACCATATTTCCACGTTGTATCATAGGCTTTTTCAAGGTCAAAAAAAAACTGATACCACATGTTTTTTCCTGATGAATCCATCACGTATAAAGGACTCCAGTCGAATAAGGTGGTCCACTGTACTCTTCCCCTTCCTGAAGCCACATTGATATTCAGTCAGATGTCCTGCTGTTTCAAGCATCCAAACTAGTCTATTATTCACCATCCTTTCCATGGTTTTACATAAACAACTAGTTAAGGCTATTGGACGGTAGTTTGTGGGGTCAGTGTGATCTTTGCCTGGTTTGGGAATGGGGATAATAAATGCTTTCTGCCAAGATGGTGGAACATTTCCTGATTCCCAGATCGCATTAAATATTGTCAGGAGATGGGCTAATGCACTGGATGGCACGTTTTTTAAGAACTGATAGTGAATTGCATCAGGGCCCACTGCAGTATCATGGGAGTTTCTTATGGAACAGAGAAGTTCATCCATTGAGAAAGGCTGATTGTACGGTTCTGAATTATCTGACAGGAAATTCAAGTCCTTTCCCTCCTCTTTCCTGCGCAGAGCTTGAAATTCAGGTCGCCAATTTTCCACAGAGGAGTTCTTTTCAAACATTTCAGCAAGTTTATCAACAATGTCCTGCTTTGTTGTCAGAAGACCTTCTTGACATTTCAAGTGGTGAACTTGTGAGGTTCCACCTTTTGCCTTCATCTTTTTAATAAAACTCCACACCTTTTTAGAGGATGCATCGGATGCAAGACTGGAAACATATTGTCTCCAGCTTTGTGCTTTGCACTCATTGATAGTCCTACGTGCTTGAGCTCGGCAGATTTTCAATCTGGTGATATTTTCTGTTGTTGGATGTTTGTTAAAAATTCTCTCTGCTTTCTTCCGGGAGTCAATGGCCTTTTTACAGTTGTCATTAAACCACGGGTTGGACTTACGGTGGGGCTTTCCTGAGGTCTTAGGGACAGTTTCCTCCGCAATTGCTATCAATGTTTCAGTGAAGTGCTTAACAGGATTTTCAATATTTTGGGGTAAGTGACCAAGTTGGGCGTCACAAAGGTGTTGGAAGATATTCCAGTTAGCTTTTTTAAGTTGCCATCTAGGAGGTCTTAACTGTATATCCGCTTCAGTAGATGTCATGATCAAGGGGAAATGATCGCTCCCACAAAGGTCATCCAAGGGTCACCAAGAGAAGTCAAGCAAGATGTCAGGATCACATATTGATAAATCAATTGCTGAGTAAGTACCATGACTTGGATGTAAATAGGTAGAAGATCCATCATTCCACAGACATAAGTCATTTTTAGAAATAAAATCTTCCAGAGTCTTGCCTTTAGTGTTTGAATGATTCCCACCCCATGCAGGGTTATGTGCATTAAAGTCCCCCAAGAGGAGGTATGGGGTAGGCAGTTGGTCAGTTAAGTCATCCAGGTCATGCAAAGTTACAGTGACATCAGGAGGAATATAGACGGAGCACAAAGTAACTACTTTATGAAGTGTTATACGGACTGCCACCACTTGCAGATGAGTAGTAATTACAAGGTGGCTGTGAATTATGTCGTTCCGTACCAGGACAGCTGTCCCACCTGAAGGACGATGAACATTTGGGCCATAGGCATTAAACATTGTATAATTTTTTAAGGACATAATATTATTTGGTGATAGGTGAGTTTCTTGAAGACAGAAGACAAGAGGATTGAAAAGAGCAGCTAATCGCTGCAGTTCAGAGAAGTTTGCTTTAAACCCACGACAGTTCCATTGAATAATATGGCTAGCTATTGTCATGTGGGTAGAACAGGAACAGGGCCCTTGCTCCTACTTTTGGGGGAGGAGCTTCGGCTACGAGGAGTTGAGGGTTCCTTCATTTCCACATCCTTATAGTTTCCATTCCTATGTTCTTGACTTGATTTAGACTGAGAAGTAGTATTTGTCGATTTCTTTTTCTCTTTTGATGGTTGGGAAGGTTCAATCATGACAGACGTTTGACTGGCAGAAGACTGGGAATTCATGTTTTTATTAGAAGTTGAAGATGTTTTGTTTCCACTAATCAATTGCGGCTTATCTTTGTTCAGCCAGGTAAAGTCTGTTTGACAATCAGTTGACTTCATAGGGGGTTTCGCAATAGAAGCAAAAGATTGCTGGAACTTGTACAAGGAAAATCCTTCCACCTGTTTCCTTGCCTGTGGATAGCTTATTTTCTTAGTGACCCTAATCCTTTGAATTTCTTTCTCTTTAATCCATACAGGGCAGTCCTTTGATGAGGCTGGATGGTTCCCTTGGCAGTTGCAGCATTTTTGTGGTCTTGTACAGATTAGTTCATGCCCATCTTCTCCACAGGTACAGCAAACTGATTTATTTTTGCAACTAACAGAGCCATGGCCAAATTTTTGGCAATTGAAGCATCTCAAAGGGTTAGGGATGTATTTATCCACCTGCACACTTAAGTATCCGATTAGGATTCTTTCAGGATGGTCATGTAGATTGAAGGTCAAGATGTAGGTACCAGTTTTTATGATTTTATCATCCCTTTTCAAGGTAATTCTCCTTACATGAGTCACACCTTGCTCTTTCAATTCAGTAACTATGTCAGCTTCTTCCATATCATGGAGGTCTCTAGTGCGGATTACTCCTTTGCAGCTATTCAGATGGCGGTGAGGGAAGGTCCGCATAGGTACTCCTGCTAAACTATTACAGTGTAATAAATTGTCTGCATGAGACTTTCTTGAACATTCAACTAAAATCTGACCAGATCGCAGTTTCTTAACATCTTTAACAGCCCCCGCTATTCCTGAGATTCCTTTCTGAATCGCAAAAGGGGACAACTTACCGAGGGGCATGTCTGGTGTTGCAGATTCCAGAACTATAAATTTGGGCCAGTTATTTATTTTAGGGGGGGGATATCAATGTCATTTCAGAGCCGTCATCCAAGTCTTGATCCATGAATCTTCTCTTATTGGGTTGATTAGTAGCCATATTTGTGGATAAAAATTCATCATCTCTGCTCCTCACCCACCTCGGAGCCCAACTAGGGGATGCACAGAGCTGCGGTTCCCCTCCAGAAATGCATCAAGGATACAGGGATGGTATACTCGAGCAATTTAAACAAAAATGTTCATATCACTCGACTGACCCTCAGCCAAAGTCTTTAAGGAAAAATAAAAGACTTTGACAAGCTGATTGATTGGATCGGGCCCTTCCAACCTCCCGTCTAAGTGAAGTAGGAGCCAAAGCACTGTGTTGGACTTGTGGGAGCCGCAGCCAGCCACATTCCTCAAGTACCAGGCAATCGTCCTCCACTGACACGGGTAGCAACTTACGGCAAACAAGTCGCCCCATTTGTCGCCTCTTACGATCAGCAAGGGGGTGCTAGGGACCTATTCTACCCCGGGTCCCCATGGGGGGCATGAGGTAGTCATCTGGAATGCTTTTCAATTAAAAGGTGTGCCTCATCAAAAGTTAATTAGTACAATTTCTTGCCTTCTTAAAGCATATACACAGAACCACGGCCTCACTTTTGTTTATAAATGCCTTGAGACCTCAAGAATGGCACAGAAATAGGTTTAAGCGTTAACAATAAACCTAATATAGTAATTTTTATGTTTAAAGTGATTCATATAGGTAGCGGTCTGAGTGAATGACCTTGACGTCCGTGACGTCACAGCAGGAAGTCTATCGGTCTCATCGCCATTTCCGCTATACTACAACACAGAGCTGACTGCAACTCCAATCCTGCATTTTGAGCTAATTTATCACCATGCCATGTAGATGTGTTTTTGGTGGGTGCAGCAACATGACAGAAGGTGGATTTATGTTGCATTCATGGCCCAAGAATGTTCAAACTGCAAAGATTTGGACGTGTTTTGTGAGAAGTTCACGGGCACATTGGGCGCCTACGAAGTGGTTTCTCCCCTGCTCTGCACATTTTACTGAAGACTCGTACGAAACCTCTGATCTGTTGAGGAGCGTTGGCTATAAGCCTGTATTGAAAGAGCGTACAGTACCAACAATTAAAGGAAAAGAACACTACAAGAAAAGGAAAGAACTTATTTATTTATTTAAAAAAAGGAAAGCAAGTTCAGTTGCACCAGTTCTCCCAGAGTGTGAGCCGAGGGTTGTTGCTAAAACCCGGGACGGAACAGGACATGACATATTATCGCTTGGGCAGTGACGTCCCGTCCCGGGTTTTAGTAATTGCCTGAGCTGAGCAGTAATGGTGGAGTACTTAGTATGGAGAAAATGGAGAATGAGTGGACCAGCCATCTGATTTTCTCCACTGGATATTGCTGCCATCTCGCCCTTACGTGGAAGAAGCAAATGAACGGAGAACTGAACGAACAACTGAAAGTCAGATTGTTTCAAAACAATTGGCCACAAGATTGGCTTTCAAGAAGCGAGAACACAGACGGGTAAGCTCCGACTCTCATTTGGATACAAAACAACATGTTTACCTGCATTTAGATTAATACATGTAACTTGTATTGTGTATTTAAGTTACCAGTATAAGATTATTTAATTTGCTTCAGAATGTGATTGTCTCAGTTCATCTGATTATTTAATTAGCCTTTTACATTTTATCAGTGAAAATGCATGCATGTACATGTATGTTGCATAAGTTATATTTAACACCTATCCTGTTTTAATGAAAGTCAACCCACAATCAATGAAGTCAAATCAGTCTTAGTTGAGCAAGTTGATAACGGTATTTCTTACTTTCACCATAAATTTTATTTACAGTCAAGCCGGAAAGTCTGCACACCCCTTTCACCTTCTCCACGTTTTATTTCATTATAGACTTATTCTACAATAGATTGAGTTCATTTTTTGTCACAAAATTCTACACAAAATAGCCCATAATGACAAAATGAAAGCAGGTTTTTAGACATTTGTCCTAATTTATTAAAAATCAAAATGCAAAATATCATATGTACACAAGTGTGCACACCCTTTGATATGACACCCAAAAGTGAGCTGAGGCACATTTTGTTTCCACTGATGCTCCTTGAGATGTTTCTACAACTTTATTGGAGTCCACCTGTGGTAAATTCAATAGATTGGACATGATTGGGGATTACCAACACCTGCCTATATAAGGTCCCACAGTTGACAGTGCATGTCAGAGCAAACTCCAAGCCATGGGGTCAAAGGAATTATCTGCAGACCTCAGAAACAGGATTGTGTCAAGGCATAGCTCTGGAGAAGGGTACAGAAAAATTGCTGCAGCTTTACAGGTCCCAAAGAGCACAGTGGCCACCATCATTCGTAAATGGAAGAAGTTTGGAACCACCAAGAATCTTCCTAGACCTGGCCACCTGGCCAAACTGAGCAATCGGGGAAGACAGGGAGGTGAGCAGGAACCCGAGGGTCACTCTGACAGAGCTCCAGCGTATCCTTGTGGAGATGGGAGAACCTTTCAGAAGATCAACCATCCAGGTAGCACTCCACAAATCAGGCTTTTATGGTAGAGTGGCAGCGCTCGAAACTAACGGTGTCCCGATGTCCCGGGGACCATAAAAAATGTCATCGGGACACAAAATTATCATATCTGGGACAATGGAAAAAAAATAGATCTAGAAAAAAAAGTTCTACATTAATATTATTTACAAAGCCGTAAACCATACGTAGACATTCACCTAATTTGTCAATTTTAATTTTAAAACGTTAACAGCGAAAAATACATAGTAGCTACACTTTCGATGCACCTGCATCAGTAGGCTACAGAGCAGCGCATTCTGTTCTAGAATCTTCGGCCGGAGTCCGCATTATATGGACTTGGAATGGAACTGCTACCGCACACGCTGCGCCGACTCTTGCCAGAACAAAAATGCTTAAGTGGTTGAAGCGGACCGACCGCGGGGAAGAAACTGAAAGCCCAGACATAACGTCTCCGGGACCTTCAGGATCCAAAGTGTCATCGCCTGGTCTGCAGGCAACGCTAGCAACTGAATGAACTTAATGAACACTGTTAGACACGTTATAAAATACAACAGGAATGATGTGGATGATATTGACGGAAGATACCGTTCAACAGAATAAGTGAGTTTTCTTGGTGTCTTTCTAGTTCAGAAAGTTTAGTCAGTCAGCAGCACAACTAGGCTCGGACCTGCACTATGCTGATGTTGCTAACATTTGCACCCACGTTTCAGCAGCGAAAGTTCATAAAATGGATAACGGTAATGGTGAAAATTATAAGTTGGCCTTATAAGTGCCAACAGATATTCAAGGTATAAGTAGATGAAATAAACATAAAAGGGGTCTTATTTTCAACTAAAGTGTACTGCAGATGTAGGGAGTTGAAACATTTTCTGAATGAGCTAGTTGGCCCCTTTAAATAAACGGGTATTTATTCATACAGTGAGATCGCCAAAGTTTAATAAACTGAAAATGCAATAACTGTAATTTTGAAGTAGATGATGTATAGGACATGTGTCGCTTGTGTCTTGCGACTTATTGTAAAAATGATATAAAGGGTTCAAAATCGCATAGTTACAAATATAATAGTAACTTCATATGATAATATTAACCACTGGTTATTTCAGAGAGGAAAAAAATGGGGACACTATTGCTTCCATTCGGGACAATACAACACAGAATTCGGGACCACTGGGGGACACAAAGAAAAAAAGTTAATTTCGAGCCCTGTAGAGTGGCCAGATGGAAGTCACTCCTTAGTAAAAGGCACATGATAGCCTGCTTGGAGTTTGCCAAAAGGCACCTAGAGGATTCTCAAAGCATGAGAAACAAGATTCTCTGGTCTGATGAAACCAAAATTGAACTTTTTGGCCTGAATACCAAGCATCACGTCTGGAGGAAACCAGGCACTGCTCATCACCTGGCTAATGCCATTCCTACAGTGAAGCATGGCGGTGGCAGTATCATGATGTGGGGATGTTTATCAGCAACGGGAACAGGGTGACTAGTCCTGATAAAGGGAAAGATGAATGCAGCTAAGTACACCGAGATCCTTGAAGAAAACCTGCTCCAGAGCACTCTGGACCTCAGACTGGGGCAAAGGTTTACCTTCCAACATGACAACGAACTGAAGCACACAGCCAAGAGAACCAAAGGATTAGCTTCAGAGAAAGTCTGTGAATGCCCTTGAGTGGCCCAGCCAAAGCCCAGACCTGAATCCAATTTAACATCTGTGGAAGGAGCTGAAAATGGCTATGTACCAATGCTCTCCATCCAACCTGATGGAGCTTGCAAGGATATGCCAAGAAGAATGGGCAAAAATTTCCAGAAACAAGTGTGCCAAGCTCGTAGCTTCTTTCCCAAGACGCCTTGAAGCTGTAATTGCTGCCAAAGGTGCATCAACCAAGTATTAAGCTAAGGGCGTGTGCAGATACTGTATGTAACCCCTAAATAACCTATTTTTGTCAGTAAAATAAAATTGCATATTTTCTAAAAACCTGCTTTCTACTATCCAATGTATTTTTAAATACATTTCTGAGTGATACTATCCACTCAGAAACGTATTTAAAAATAAAAGGTTCTGCGTATCTCCTTTAAGGCAGCTGGGCCATAGAAGGTTCACGCTGCACGCTGCATGCTGCACGCTACACGTTCACGTGAAGAACCGGACCCTGGGCCATTAAACTTCATGCTTGGATGTTCACGTGTTGCGTCTGTTCTACTTTGACCGAGTAACCGACAATATGGACTCTTCGGATGACGACGATTGCCTCATTCTGCTTTTACTGAGACAGAGGAAGAGAGAAAGGAAAAGAATTTGGAGCCGAGAACACTTCCTTCTGAGAGAAACCCGTGGTGAATTTCACCGAACATTCTATAATCTGCTTGACAATCCCGATGAAGAACTATTTTTCAATTATACCATTCAATTATATTTTTTCTGAAGTTTTCCCCTGAAAGCATAGAGTTATCTCCCTAGACCCGTTCTGATTGGCTGGCGCGGCGGTGACCGCATGCATTGACTGGAATTTCCATCTTCACGCCTAGAAAAAAGCGTGCATGTTCATTTCACGCTTCACGCGTGAAGTGTGCAGCGTGCAGCGTGCAACGTGAACGCCGTTCTATGGCCCAGAGCAAGTCATGCTACGTTTGTCCACTTTTCTTTACACGCGTGTAGCGTGTAGTGTGCAGCATGCAGCATGAACATTCTATGGCCCAGCTGCCTAATGTGACACAGGTCAATGTGCTGGTTCAGGAACCATTTAATCCACTCCCCTTTCTGAAATGTTTGAGATGATACCCACCAGATAATGCTGGTATGCATTAGCTTGTTTCAATACATTTTATTTCCTAATGCGGGGCGTCCTAACCACGTGTTAGTCTTTTTACAAACCACTCGGCATCCAGTTCGGAAAAGTCACGTGAGGTCATGCGTGGGTCAGAGGTGGCGATCACGGAGCCATAGCAAACATGGCGGATCGCCCAGATCGAAAGACGACTCCTAAATAGATAGTTTTCACTGACGTCATGGCATTCCGGGGAACGCCCTCCAGCCGCCATCTTGTGGGGCTAACAAAACGGACCATCGCTATTACCGGCTACGTTATCTCGGACAAATTTATAAAGTTATATACCGTATTTTCTGGACTATAAGCCGCTACTTTTTTCCTAGGTTTTGAACCATGCGGCTTATACAAAGGTGCGGCTATTCTGTGGATTTTTCTTCCATCGCTAGGGGCGCTCTTCTTCTTCTTGGATTTTTATGCCGGTTGGCAACTTAACGTATGAGGTGCATTACCGCCACCTGCTGGACTGGGGTATGGTTCAAGAGCCTATTCTACAACTAACCTGGGTGACTAAAAAAAAAAAAAAAAGAGAGAGCGAGCTAGGGGCGCTCTAACCGGAAGTAGAATCAAAAATAAGATAGACGAAAAATCAATGCAAAGAAGAATTAGCAGATCTTTAGCAGATAGAACACGCATGACAAATTACTAACTGGTAATTATTTTCAAATCCAGCGAAGATGATTAAAGTGACTTGTGGTTTCAAACACAGGAGAAATGAAGGTAAATAAATACCGGTTATTTTCTCTTGGTTCTGTTCCGTTTTAATCAGCAAAGTTGCTGCCGTGTTAAAAGGCACTGTTCGGAAAGAATCTGTTCAGGTACATACATGTACATTTACAGTACAAAATCGTTCTGTACATGCAGTAAATATCTAATTTTTCAACATAGATATCTGCGGCTTATAGCCCGGTGCGGCTTGTATATCTTTTTTTTAATTTTTTTTTTAAATAGAGCGGATGCGGCTTATATACAGGTGCGCTCTATAGTCCAGAAAATACGGTACTCAGTTTTCTAAAATAAAGATCAATGTCGGCAAAATCAAGCAAACGGAAGTATATGGATACATTGGACGACATCTCACGACAACGGTATGCAGCCAAACTGGCCTTGATTGGGGGAACTGACCCCTACGAAGTGGACAAAGATGCATTTTCAAGTGACTATGCAGGGCTGCCATCCATATCGTACCCTGATATTGTGAACTATTTCGTGAATAGTAAAAGTGCCTACACACTTGACGACCTCAAAGCATACAAGTCGCTGGAGTCATACAATTATTTTGTCTGTGGCTGGGTCCATGAAGTCCACCATATAAAACCAAGTGACCGTCGTGTCCTAATTATAGCCAAGGTATGCAAACATTGGAATTTTAGAGCTCTCAACACTGCATATAAATGTGTGTGTGTGTATAATATCGAGTTGATTTAAGACAAATTTTACATCCATTAGTGGTATTACAGTACCATGTCAGTTCCAGTTAGGCATCCTCCAGAGATTGTTTACACGATGTTTTGGTTTCCAAAAACAAACTTAAACACAATTGATTGTTTCTTTAAACAACTTACCACTTATAAAATGATCGGAGCAGACTTTGCTGTGTTTGGAAGGCTGATAATCCTTGCGGTTGATTCTCGCAAGCCATAGGTTTCTCCTTTGTATGCCGAGTTTCTTTGTTTGCTCGCCTTCGTGCTCCCGTACAGTGGGAATTCCATAAAAGCTCCGCTTGACGTCATCATCTGACCTATTACGACAGCCGTGAATACAACAGGTGTGCACCATTGCTAGCTTTAAATAGCCTGCTTGGGTTCTTTTGAAGACTTTGTACTCGCGCGTTACAATGTGTGCTCAGTGACCCGTACGGTAAGCTTGACCCGCAAGATGGCCGCCACTAGGGAATCCCCAACTCTATGACGTCATGTGAAAACTATCTATAGTTGGTACTGCACCCTCTTTCAATGCAGGCTTATAGCCAACGCTCCTCAACAGATCAGAGTTCTCGTACGAGTCTTCAGTAAAATGTGCAGAGCAGAGAAGAGACCACTTCGTAGGCGCCCAATGTGCCTGTGAACTTCTCACAAAACACGTCCAAATCTTTGCAGTTTGAACATTCTTGGGCCATAAATGCAACATAAATCCACCTCCTGTCGTGTTGCTGCACCCGCCAAAAACACATCTACATGGCATGGCGATAAATTAGCGCAAAATGGAGGATCGGAGTTGCAGTCAGCTCTGTGTTTTAGTATAGCGGAAATGGCAATGAGACCGATAGACTTCCTGCTGTAACGTCACGGACGTCAAGGTCATTCACTCAGACCACTACTTATATGAATCATTTTAATCATAAAAAGTACTATATTTATTGTTAATGCTTAAAATCATTCCTGTGCCATTCCTGAGGTCTCAAGGCATTTATAAACAAAAAGTGAGGCCATGGTTCTACGTATATGCTTTAATGTTCATGAGTCCACCATCAGGAGAACAATGAACAACAATGGTGTGCATGGACTCCACCAATCCACAGTCAGACAGACTGTGTACAAATGGAGGAAATTCAAGACCATTGTTACCCTCCCCAGGAGTGGTCAACCAACAAAGATCACTCCAAGAGCAAGGCATGTAATAGTCGGCGAGGTCACAAAGGACCCCAGGGTAACTTCTAAGGAACTGAAGACCTCTCTTAGGCCCTGTCCACACGGCAACGGATTCAGGTGAATCCGATAAAATTGTTTATCGTTTCGGCCTGGCATCCACACGGCACCAGCGTTTTGGGTGCCCCAAAACGAAATCTTTTGAGAACGGGTTCCAGAGTGGAAAGATCTGGCAACGGCGCCGTTGCGAAGTCGTCTGGATGAGTAGAATGGATTTGTTTACGATGACGTCACAACCACATGTGCTTCACGCCGGGTAGAAGTGTAACGAACTCGATGCGAGTTGTCAACAAATCCTATAACTTGGTTCATGAAACGCGCTTACAAAATATTTTCACTGTGAATATTTATTGTGTAATGGTGCAAAGTGAGAGAGAGAGAGTTAGGGCAGAGTCAATCCCGCCAGCAAAAATAGGGAAAAAAAAAGGAGCGATCTCACCTCTTCAGATGTTGGTTTAAGTCCTACAATACATTCCTCAAAAAGGGCATAGAAGAACAAATTAATCCATCAACGTGTAGCATTCAATTTATTCCGGACCATTAAAGACACCGCCTTCCGCGTAGAATCATACGTCATCCTCGCCGCCATATTGGATGGGTCAAAGTGGAGAATAAAGATGCCTCATTCATGTGCTGCGTTTAACTGTACCAACAGGTTTGCCATCCAAACAAGATCACATGGGATTACCTTTCACAGGTGAGACTGGAAAAATACTTTTCATTGTATTTGGTCATTATAATGTAATTTTACGAACAGATTTTTCTGACTTTGTGGCTAATATGAAGTCTCGCACATAATAGTTTATGCGCATGCGTCCTTACTTCTTCTATTGTTCTGGTGTCTCCGAAGGGACCGTCTTACAGCGCCCCTAGAGGTGTGGCATGTGTATTGCATCGTTTTCAGCAAGCGTTGCGTTGCCATATGTACCTGATATTTTACTGATCCGTTGCCCATGTGGACGCGATATTTTTTTAATAACATCTCGCTGCCATTATTGTGTGGATGTAGCCTTACATTGGCTAATGTTAATGTTCATGAGTCCACCATCAGGAGAACACTGAACAACAATGGTGTGCATGGCAGAGTTGCAAGGAGAAAGCCACTGCTCTCCAAAAAGAACATTGCTGTTCGTCTGCAGTTTGCTAAAGATCACGTGGACAAGCCAGAAGGCTATTGGAAAAATGTTTTGTGTACGGATGAGACCAAAATAGAACTTTTTGGTTTAAATGAGAAGCGTTATGTTTGGAGAAAGGAAAACACTGCATTCCAGCATACGAACCTTATCCCATCTGTGAAACATGGTTGTGGTGGTAGGATCATGGTTTGGGCTTGTTTTGCTGCATCTGGGCCAGGACAGCTTGCCATCATTAATGAAACAATGAATTCTGAATTATAACAGTGAATTCTAAAGGAAAATGTCAGGACATCTGTCCATGAACTGAATCTCAAGAGAAGGTGGGTCATGCAGCAAGACAACGACCCGAAGCACACAACTCGTTTTACCAAAGAATGGTTAAAGAAGAATAAAGTTTATGTTCTGGAATGGCCAAGTCAAAGGCCTGACCTTAATCCAATCGAAATGTTGTGGAAGGACCTGAAGCGAGCAGTTTATGTGAGGAAACCCACCAACATCCCAGAGTTGAAGCTGTTCTGTATGGAGGAATGGGCTAAAATTCCTCCAAGCCGGTGTGCAGGACTGATCAACAGTTACCAGAAACGTTTAGTTGCAGTTATTGCTGGGGGGGGGCACACCAGATACTGAAAACAAAGGTTCACATACTTTTGCCACTCACAGATATGTTAAATTGGATCATTTTCCTCAATAAATAAATGACCAAATTTAATATTTTTGTCTCATTTGTTTATCTGGGTTCTCTTTATCTACTTTTAGGACCTGTGTGAAAATCTGATGATGTTTTGGGTCATATTTATGCAGAAATATAGAAAATTCTAAAGGGTTCACAAACTTTCAAGCACCACTGTAAATGTGACAGATTTAAAAAAAAAAGGATATGTTTTAAAACATTTTTACGTTTACATAACATTCATGCAAGGTATCGGTCTCAATGTCAGTGCTTTGTAACAGTCAGTAGGTTTTCCACCACAGGATAGTCTTCAGGATTCAGGACAGAGGACTTCACACCTCACACCTCCTGGTTTCTTGTTGACATGCGAAAAAAACTACATATTTTTGTTTGCTTTTTGTCTTACTAACTTTAAGATTGAGGAAAAACAGAAAGGCTAGTTTGGAAATGACTGTTTATAACTGTGATAACAGGAACTAATTCATCTCAAGGACCTTCCACATCATTAAACACTGGTCACAACATATCACCCTGTTGCTAATTATTTTCCTATAACTGCATGCCATGCCTTATTCCGTTTCAACCCTTAAGTGATATGTCATCCAAAATAATACCCAAAACTAAATCAACACTGTGCACACCAAGCTTCCAGTTCCAAACTGAACATGATCCTGCGATACGACTGGGGTCTGTAACAGACTTCAGGGAATTCAAATTACCTCAAAAGGTCAGAGGTTTTGTCTTGGGAAAATGAATGGAAATTAATCAACAGTGTGAAAGTTACTGTATCACCAAGTTCATTTTCTATATATCGCTTCTCCACTGTGGGTCATGGGGAAGTTGGAGATTCATGAATTCCATCTGATACTGGGTGAGACGTGGGGTACATCCTGGATGGGTCACCAATCTCTGTGTTATGCAGAGTTAACACAAAGAGACAGACAGCCATTCACGCCTATGGGCAATTTAGAGTAGCCAGTTGAACTAATCTACATGTCTTTGGATTGTCAGATGAAACTGGAGCACGAAACTCCATATGTAAAGGTCTCTGGCTATGACGTTTGAACCAAGAACCTTCTTGCATCACCAAATTAATTCAATAGAAACAATAACTAAATATGAAAAACAAAATGCAACTCTGGAAAAGGGCAGGAACTACTGATGACATTGACTATATTAATCAAGTATGCCATGCACTGAGAGGCTCCGGTTGAAATTATGGATTTTCTGAGGTGACTGGCACAGCCCTGAAGAAAATAGTCCTATGCCAGTCACCTCAGAGAATCTATCATTACTGGTGCCTCTCAGTATGTGGTATATTAGGTTTATATCCCTCATCAAAAAAATCCAAACTAAAAGTGTTGAGATTGAATCTCAGCATAAACTCACTTGAGGCAGCCATGTTTGTTGTTTATGTCAGAGCGGCGTGCGTATGTGCAGTGTACCACGTTATCGCCTGCCTCGATAGGCATGATCATGATATGTAGATCTACACACACAGAAATGCTCGCGGAGCCACAGCTGTGACTCGATTAGGCTGTATAGACCCTTTTCAGTCACGTGACCTTCGTAAACGCGACCACCATTTTGGACATGTAGTGGACTTCGGCTCGAATTGGTTTGAATGCGAGGAAGGCGACAAACGGAGAACATACAAGAAAAAGGAGCGAGATGCAGAAAATACCTTCGCTATCCAGCGACGTAGGGCATTTACAGGGCGAGCAGAGGGAGAAATAACAACAGTAACGACACATTAGCAACGCCGTACAGAAATAACGGTTTATGGCACAGACCCTTTCGGTTCTTGCTCATCTAGCTGCTACAATGACTGCTTAGACTACATCCACACGACAACGGCAACGAGATGTTATTTAAAAATATATCGCGTCCACATGGGCAACAATCAGTAAAATATCAGGTCCATATGGCAACGCAACGCTTGCTGAAAACGATGCAATACACATGCCACACCTCTAGGGGCGCTGTAAGACGGTCCCTTCAGAGACACCAGAACAATAGAAGAAGTAAGGACGCATGCGCATAAACTATTATGCGCGAGACTTCATATTAGCCACAAAGTCAGGAAAATCTGTTTGTAAAATTACATTATAATGACCAAATACAATGAAAAGTATTTTTCCAGTCTCACCTGTGAAAGGTAATCCCATGTGATCTCGTTTGGACGGCAAACCTGTTGGTACAGTTAAACGCAGCTAATCTTTATTCTCCGCTTTGACCTCTCCAAAATGGCGGCGAGGATGACATGATTCTACGCGGAAGGCGGCGTCTTTAATGGTCCGGAATAAATTGAATGATACACGTTGATGGATTAATTTGTTGCTTCTCACCTGTGAAAGGTAATCCCATGTGATCTCGTTTGGACGGTAAACCTGTTGGTACAGTTAAACGCAGCACATGAATCTTTATTCTCCGCTTTGACCTATCCAATATGGCGACGAGGATGACGTATGATTCTACGCGGAAGGCGGCGTCTTTAATGGTCCGGAATAAATTGAATGATACACGTTGATGGATTAATTTCTCCTACGCCCTTTTTGAGGAATGTATTGTAGGACTTAAACCCACATCTGAAGAGGTGAGATCGCTCCTTTTTTTTTCCCCTATTTTTGCTGGCGGGAGTCTCTCTCTCTCTCTCACTTTGCACCATTACACAATAAATATTCACAGTGAAAATATTTTGTAAGCGCGTTTCATGAACCAAGTTATAGGATTTGTTGACAACTCGCATCGCAATGAGAAGATCATTGGCACTACTGGTGTTAAGAATCAGACCATTTCATAAATGAATATTTTGCTGTAGAGCTGCACTGTTTGTACAATTGCATGTTTTTGCTTCACTATTACTGTCACTATTCTGCTTCTTGCATTACTACTGTGAACTAACACTGAACATAATAATAATAATAATAATAATAATAATATCCAAGCTCGTGTTTCACTCTCACTAGTGCTCTGTAAGGCTTTTTCCTGGTGATATTCGTTACACTTCTACCCGGCGTGAAGCACTCACAGTCATGTGGTTGTGACGTCATCGTAAATAAATCTGTTCTACTCATCCAGACGACTTCACAACGGCAACGTTGCCAGATCTTTCCACTCTGGAACCCGTTCTCAAAAAGACTGCGTTTTGGGCACCCAAAACGCCGGTGCCGTGTGGACGCCAGGCTTAAACGATAAGCAATTGTATCGGAGTCACCTGAATCCGTTGCCGTGTAGACAGGGCCTTAGGCTACGTTTACATTATGTCGAATCAGCGGATCATCAGATTAACGTTCTTAAAATGATTCGCGTTTACACTAAAACCGTTAGCCGTGCACACAGCAACACCAATACGCGGATACGCTCGGCTCCGCAGGCATCCTGCGCTCCAAATCACTCCACCCTGAACAGCGAGTGCCCTCTGGAGGGTGCGCACTCCGGCCCTGCGCAGCTCACAGAGCGCGCGAGTGAAGTGAACAAGCCACGATTCGGGACTGAGCCGTTGTGTGTGTGATCCCAGCGCATATCACTTATTACTTGCAAGTGGAAGGATGGCAAGCCTAAAGACAATCATAACTACACAGTGGGCAGTATTTGCATCAGTATTTGCAGTATTTTCATACTTTTATACTCTTTAATGAAAGGTGATACAAGGCGGAAGTCCGCGCCGTTTTTCAGCAGTCGCGTCACATGACCAACGCCAGCGAATCAGGAAGGTGGATGTCACAGTGACGTTGTCCAATGAGACGCCAGCTAGAGCTCAGCACAGCGTATTCGCGTATTCTGAATGTTTACACAGCACCGGAGCTGATACGATCTAGATTGAATACGTGGACGCTGGCGGATTCCCGTTTCCCCGCTTTTCCAGGGGGGTTAATGTAAACGGACAGTGCGTCCGCGAAGAAAACGAGACAGATACGGTCTAGTGTAAACGTAGCCTTAGACTGCAACAATAATACCTAACACACATTTAAGTATCCGTCGTAAAGACGTGAAACTCATCGAGTGACGAGTGTGTTCATTGATAAGCTAACACAATCTAAAAGTAGACATACCATCACACTGCCCTGGCGCTGTGTACAGTTTACCTTCTACGGTTTGTGCACTCTCTAGTTGCCATTACTTTCTCCAACCGTTGTGACAGATTACAGGGAACGGCCTGGATTTAAGAGACAAATACATGTTCCTCTTGTTTTGAACACTTATTTGTAGGCAGTGCTTAATTTGTAAAGTGGGAGGTCCCGGAGCGCAGAGGATGAGCGGCTCCGGAGCGGAAAAAAAGAGGAGAGGGGAGGGGGGCTCTGCGCTGCGCTTCTGGGCACGTTTTGTAATAACACTGCAAATTAAGTTCATCTGCAGATATTTTGTGGATGTCGTTTCATGAGAGAAATCACCAACAAGACAGATATCAAAATCAGACATTAACACTAAATAAACTTGCATTTTTTTATTTAATTATTTTATTTTATTTTATTTTTTGTTACATAGTCAAAAGAGGTGTCGGATCACCGGATCCAGTGTAAATAGCTGCCGGAGCCAACGCCCAAGGTTCCGGAGCGCGCTCCGGCTTGCTCCCCCTCAAATTAAGCGCTGTTTGTAGGACACTGCCTCTGATCTGTCCTACAGTCTACCAACAGCAAAGGAACACAACGCTAACTAATAGCTACTACAGAAGAACAGAGGTTACAATGGGTTATTTTAGCCTATTTGGTTACACACTCGCCGCCACAGAATGTTAACAGCAATGTAATGCCTTTTCTGGCTAATTTTATTCGTCTTACCTCCAACAAAGTGGTCACTACACAATCGTTGGTATGCCGCTATCCATCTTCTCCGTCAGTCAGCAACTACCGGGATCCGATAAAATGATAACCCTTGCCTTGTTTGTTGATGGTTACTACATCCAGGTGCACAACAATATAGTGGCATGATGGAAGTCTTGCTGAAAATAAACACTTTCTTTGCTGCCGTTCCTCAATGTTGGCTGTGGTAAACTACTGGTAGTACACGTCCAAAATGGCGGCCGCGTTTGTCGTGATGTCACGTGAAAAGGGTCCATAGCTTGAAACTGTGACGTCAGTTCATGGTATATCCAGAATATACCATGACTGACTCACACCATACCCATCTTTTTTTTTATTTTCGACATCACGAGATACATTGCTTAATCAATGGTGGAACTATTTTATGTCACGTGAGCCATCCTTAGCCAATCCCTGCACGGGATTTTTTTGATGAGGGATATAAAGTCAAATGTTGTGGCATGTACAATTTTGTGAAATATGATAGACAGTGACAGATTTCTCACCTGCTCAGTGACTGTGATGTGAGCATGCACACGGCTGATCGACTGGTCATTGGTCAGAAGGATGTCACAGTTCTTACGTCCTACTGCATACTCCTTACCAGCAAGCAAACTGACTGAACCTATAAAGTGAAACAAGATCTTTTTTTTTTTTTAGCAATTATATCATACTACATGATAGTAAACTAATTTAAACTTTTAGTGGAGTCAGTTCACTTGCTGCCCCAGGAGCAAGTGAACTGGCGCCACTAAAAGTCAGGAGACTTCTGCATGATTAAAGCTGAAACTGGCATTGACATTATCTTACTAACTTCCTGACACCATGAATGGAAGTGAATATACTGCAGTCACACAGAGATACATGCTCTTTAACACCTGAAGCATGCAGTTTTATATTACAGATGTTTATATGTTCAGGTTTTACTGGACAGACATGAAGAGAAACTAAGTTTAGGAAGAATAAGACATCTTTAACTATACAACAATGACTGCACACATATATGCATATACATTAAGACTTAAAGTGAGCTATAGTACACTTATCTCTCTCCAGCTACGTACCTGTCCCCGGTTCTGCAGGGTTTAGTCTCCACATTGCGCCTTTCTCAGAGAAAGAAAACTCATTTAATTCATTTAAATCTACACCAACTCTCTGTATGTATGTAAAACAACTGTATGTTGTTGTGTTTTTGCTTTTGTTTCCCCCTAACTATAAAACACTCCTCGAGTAGCAGGACAGACAGCGCCAACTTTACAACATCCGGTAAGGCAGAAAAGAGACGGTTTCAAAATAAAAGTCTACACTTTCTCTTCCTAGTATCATCCATTCCCTCTGTCCTGATTAGAGCCCCAGTCCCAGCTAAACAGAAGCAGCTCCATAGCATGATATTTCCACCACCATGCTTCACCATGGATATACTAGTGCATCCCAAAATATTGGAATATCATGAAAAAGTTCATTTTGTTTTTCATAATTTAATTAAAAAAGGTAAACTTTCATATATTTTGATATTCATTACACAAAGTGAAATATTTTTAGCCTTTTTTGTTTTAATTTTGATGCTTATGGCTAATAGCTCATGAAAATAAAAAATTCAATATCTCAAAATATGAGAATATTTTATTTCAAGTTTGAATCATCATCATCATCTCTGCTGAACCCAATCCAGGCTTGGTTGACTTAGCCAGAATTGCAGCAGTAGAGTGGCCAGTTCCTTTCTGCGCACTCACACATTCACATCTTTGGGCACTTTAGAGTAGCCAGTAAACCTGCATGTCTTTGGGTTGTGGTTTCAAAATAAAAGTCTACATTATCTCTTCCTAGTATTATCCATTCCCTTTGCCCTGATTAGAGCCTCAGTCCCAGCTGAACAGAAGCAGCACCTGGAGGAAAGCTACGCGGACACAAGGTGAACATGCAAACGCTATACGGAAAGCCGTCCCCCAGTCAGGGGTACCACAAGTAGGGTAAGCCACAGAAGTTCATTGCTGAAAAGGCTGACTGGAAAAGGTGTGCAAGCAATAGGGAGGACCGCAGCCTTGAGAGGATTGTCAAGAAAAGTCGATTCAGAAACTTGGGAGAGCTTCACAAGGAGTGGACTGAGGCTGGTGTCAGTGCATCAAGAGCCACCACACACATAGACTGGTACCAAAATCCAGAATTGTGACACCCAAAGGCATTTTCGAGACAAAGTCGGCAAACAGTCTTATTTTGTCAATTTGGGTGTACCGAATTCAAATCTGCAATATGCCGAGCTCTATCTGACCTCTGTTGACCTCTAGAGGTCATTGAACTTTGGGCCTGTAAACGTCTCAGCTGAACCCAGTTTCTCAGCTTTCTAAGGAATGAAATGTACTAAAATGATTAATGAAGTTAGCAAATGGCCTTGTTTGTTAAATGTTTGGGTGCTGAATTCATTTTTCATTTGTAAAACGACATATGACCTCTGATAACCTCAAGGTCATTAAACTTGGCCTATAGGCCTATGCATTTAACGGCATTTTTAAACTGACTTTACTCCCCCAAAAAGAATATGAACAGACAAAAAACAAATAGAAAGGAACGAATACAGCATTAAATGCCAGTCCATGTGACGTACTTTTCACAATGAGAATGCCTAGGCGATCACCTTACATAACATTGCATTACATTTAGCGGTTATTGTTTATACAAAGCTACTGAAAAAAGGACAGATTCAGCAGCATACAAAATGTGGGGGCATACAGAGTATACAGGTTAATCAGGGTTAGTATATATGAGAGTTTTTTTCTTTGTTGTTTGTTTTGTTTTAAACGGGGTAAAGCCTTTACAAAAAACAAACAACAAAGAAAAAAACTCTCATATATACTAACCCTGATTAACCTGTATACCCTGTACGCCTCCACATTTTGTATGCTGCTGAATCTGTCCTTTTTTCAGTAGCTTTGTATAAACAATAACCGCTAAATGTAATGCAATGTTATGTAAGGTGATCGCCTAGGCATTCTCATTGTGAAAAGTAAGTCATATGGACTGGCATTTAATGTTGCATTTGTTCCTTTCTATTTGTTTTTTGTCTGTTCATATTCTTTTTGGGGGAGTAAAGTCAGTTTAAAAATGCCGTTAAATGCATAGGCCTATAGAGGGATTTCACTGACGTCACCCGAAACCGGAAGTAAACAGACCCTGCGCCATATTGGAAGACCAACACACTCGTGATTAGGGGGAAATAACGGCAGCGGTATGTGAACCCACGAGAATAAAGTGGAGTGGCAAAAGACTTAAACAAACAAATCTGAGCTGTTTTATTTATGATTTATTGACCCAACAGTAGACTTGAAAGAAACCTGTGTGAGACTTGGCAAAAAACTGTGGATATAATGGATAAGTCTGTGCATGATCTGTGGACACTTTGAGGTAAGAAAATGCAAGAAATTCAGATTTAAAACATGCTAAATTGGCCCCCAAGTTGATAACTGTATGAGGAGCAAGCCTCCCAGACTTCTACAATTTAATAATAATAATTTAGGATGGTTTGGGGCTTGCTCTCCCTCCTATTATATAAATAAAGCATAGTTGTTCATCTCATCTCATTATCTCTAGCCGCTTTATCCTTCTACAGGGTCGCAGGCAAGCTGGAGCCTATCCCAGCTGACTACGGGCGAAAGGCGGGGTACACCCTGGACAAGTCGCCAGGTCATCACAGGGCTGACACATAGACACAGACAACCATTCACACTCACACCTACGGTCAATTTAGAGTCACCAGTTAACCTAACCTGCATGTCTTTGGACTGTGGGGGAAACCGGAGCACCCGGAGGAAACCCACGCGGACACAGGGAGAACATGCAAACTCCGCACAGAAAGGCCCTCGCCGGCCCCGGGGCTCGAACCCAGGACCTTCTTGCTGTGAGGCGACAGCGCTAACCACTACACCACCGTGCCGCCCCAGCATAGTTGTTGTGTAGGCATATATCATAAATACATATGTATAATTTGGATAAATTAACCTAAATTATGGATACCTTAATAGTAACAAAAAGTATTAATTTTTCAACTGAAAAGATATATTATTAAAAGATATCAACAAGATTACCTTGGCCATAACTATGTGTAAGTTATTCTTAACAACAGCTGTAATATCACGAACCAAGCCACTAACAACATAATTGTAAGCCTGTAGCCCTTTGTAGGCCTTCAAGTCATCAGCAGTGTAGGCACTGGGTGTAAACAACAAATAGTTTACAATGTCTGGGTAGCAAACAGATGGCAGAATTGGTGTCAGGTCCTCCTTATGTTTCCATTCTCCCTTGCCCCGAGTCTTATCATATGGATCAAACCCATCAATCACAGCCAGTTTCTCCACATACCGTGCCCTTTCTGCTGCTGGTAATGTACTCACACATAACCAGAATTATCAGCCATCGTGTCACTTCACTCTCGCTCGAAGTTTGTTTTATATTGTGAGTATGTATGTATGTACTTGAGGTCTTCCAATATGGCGCCCTAACAAAATCTCGCGGTACGGTGACGTCACGCAGTAGCCCTCTATTGCCGCTTTTCCACTACAAACGCGGCTGAGTCGGGCTGAGCCGTGCCGTACTGAGTCGGGCTGAGCGGGGCTGTTGGAGTTGCATTTCGACTACAACCGCGCTGAACCGTGCTGGCTGGAAGTGGGTGGACACATTGGGTGGAGTTAGCGAAAGTGGGTGGACGTCACGTGATGTCGTTAAGCAGCGCAAACAGTGACATCAGTGATCTTTTAAGCGGTAGTCTCACTACCCGAATAGTAAACAATAAACACGGAGGACATGGAGTCGTTAGTGTTGCTGGTCTTGGTGCTGTGGCTTGTTGTCACTGACAACGCAGACAGATACTGGCAAGAGCATATAGACGAGGCACATAAGGCTTCAGAAATTCTCGTAATTCGTAATTCTTCTCCTTCCGGGTTTGCGGTGTTTACAGATCCCAGCGCGCTCGCGGGGCGTGTGTGGGCATGTGAGGACACTCCTCACCAATCAGTGCACAGGGGAGTGTCTGCTCACGCCCCCAACCTCACTCGGCTCGCTTTGGCTCGCTTCAGCCCCACTCCAAAACGGTGCGAGTTTTAGGGGCTAAGCAGGGCTGAAACGAGCCGAGTTGTGCTGGTTTTTGGTAGTCGAAACGCGAGCCGTGTCGGGCTGAAGTGAGCTGAAGCGAGCTGAAGTGAGCTGAAAAAGGGTAGTGGAAAAGGGCCATATAGGCCAAGTTTAATGACCTTGAGGTTATCAGAGGTCATATGTCGTTTTACAAATGAAAAATGAATTCAGCACCCAAACATTTAACAAACAAGGCCATTTGCTAACTTCATTAATCATTTTAGTACATTTCATTCCTTAGAAAGCTGAGAAACTGGGTTCAGCTGAGACGTTTACAGACCCAAAGTTCAATGACCTCTAGAGGTCAACAGAGGTCAGATAGAGCTCGGCATATTGCAGATTTGAATTCGGCACACCCAAATTGACAAAATAAGACTGTTTGCCGACTTTGTCTCAAAAATGCCTTTAACTCCTTAAATAAGCACTTTTTTGAATTTTGGTACCAGTCTAACAGATGTCTTCAGGAAAGGGGCCACAACTGTTGCATTCCTAATATCAAGCCACTCCTGAATCAGAGACAACGTCAGAAGCATCTTACCTGGGCTAAGGAGAGAAAGAACTGGACATAATCATCAAAATTAAAACAAAACAAAAAAAGTCTTGAAATAGTTCACTTTATGTGTGATGAATATAGAATATATGTAAGTTTACCTTTTTGAATTAAATTATGAAAAAATGAACTTTTTTATGATATTACAATATTTTGAGATATACTAGTAGTGTTCTATGGATGACTCGTATTTTCTTCCACCAGGTAGCAGGAGAGCGTGGGGGGGGGGGGGGTGACATTTGGGACAGGGGAGACTTGGGACAGTTTGTATTCCCATAAATTAATTTCAAACAATCAGATTTTAGATTACACCAGAAGTTAGATGTTGCCCCTTAGAGTAAACTACTTCCTTTGGAGCCACAAAGCTGGACACTACAGTAAGGTTTGTGCAGTGAAATATTTTATCAACCAAAACTTGTATTTTCTACTTCACAGTCCACCTTCATTCTGTGGTGTAATGTATGCTGGTGAATTCAGGATTTGTTATGAATTAAACTATGTAGCCTCGAGTTACAGAGCCTTAAGAAATATATAATATTATTTATTAACTCTCTGGGGTCGAGAGTTTCACCGGCGAAGCTCAGCAGGTTTAGAATGAGTAGGTCATGTATTTAGATAAATATCTTCGTGAATTTTTATCATACAAGTATGATAAATATATTGACAGAAACTTTATAATTTATACTTTCCTATGTGCTCACTGCCAAATAATATTATAGTTTTTAAATTACCTAAATTAAATGAAACATAAGTGACTCTAAATTGACCGTAGGTGTGAGTGTGAATGGTTGTCTGTGTCTATGTGTCAGCCCTGTGATGACCTGGCGATGTCAGCCCTGCGATGTCCAGGGTGTACCACGCCTTTCGCCCGTAGTCAGCTGGGATAGGCTCCAGCTTGCCTGCGACCCTGTAGAACAGGATAAAGCAGCTAGAGATAATGAGATGAGATGAAACATAAACTTGTTACTTTACTCAGTCATACTGGAGTTGGTGCACTGAGAGCCTACTTATGCATCCATAAAAGACTATTCACATGGTAATGGCATGAAAATCACTTTCACTCTTTTGGTTTCGATTGGTTTCTCTTTCGCAGTGGGAACGCCCACCTTAAACAGGATAAAATCTGTCAGACATAGTTTAGGCTATTTGGAGGTAAAACTTGTTGCGAGATGGCACACGGATTTTAGGCACTTCGGATGATTCAGGACAGCGCTTTAATTCATGATTCAGGACAGTGATTCAATTTCAGGACAGGGAATCAATTCATGATTCAGGACAGCAATTCAATTCAATCTTGAGAACTGCGGCACTGATGATGAGCAGTGCTTTTTTTTTTAACTTCAACTCGATCCAGCCAAAGATCAACTCAAGTAAGTGTATTTCTTCTATTTATTATGAGCAGATCAGTTGATATGCATGTGCTGTAGTGCATACACAGGAAAAATGACTGAACAGTTTTTCCAGAGTTAAAAGTATTTTACTCAAAAATAGTTAATTTTGTTCTATTTTGAGTTTAGAGTGTGAAAATTGGTGTTGGAGTGGGAGCAAAATTACAGAGTAATTGTGTAGCAGAGTAGGTTGTGGCTCTGAACTGAGTAAAATAATACTAGAATTAATTTCAAGACACAATGAATAGAGTCAAATGCCAAAATAAAATAAAATACCAGATAAATGAAGATGTTTTAAAAAGCAGTTTTAGAACTGTGTTGGAATGTGTGAAAAAACATGACCTCACAGATTGTCACTTGACCTGATGGGATTAAGAGTTAATCTGATGGGATTAAGAGCTGGCAGTGGGAGGGGTTTTCACTCTTCTCATGGAATGGAAATTTTTACACTTCATTGAATACCCCTCCCACTGCCAACCCTTTATCCCAAAACAATAGGACATACATTTTTTGATGGCCAGTTAATTGTCCAAATCAATGGATCAGATTTAAGTTTTTGTGCTTGATACATTCCTAAGACTGAACAGAATCACCTCAAGTGACCAAAATGGTTCGTCACAACGGGTAAGGTAACGTGTTTCACACATTACAACACAGTTCTAAAACTGCTTTTTACATCTTCATTTATCTGTTTTTTTAAGTACAATCATGACATATATACTACATATATATTATTGTAGCTGAACTTGTGCTGAATACAAAAAAGTCATATGACATTGAAAATACTGCTTAGATTTGTTGAAATTGACAAGAAAATCAGAGCATGCCAAAATCATTAGAGTGCCAGAAAATACCCTCAGATTCCAGAGAGTTAAACTTAAATTCTGGGGAAAAAACATTTAAGGATTTTTTCAAGGGGCGGTACAGTGGTGTAGTGGTTAGCACTGTCACCTCACAGCAAAAAGGTTCTGGGTTCAAGCCCAGTGGCCGACAGAGGCCTTTCTGTGTGGAGTTTGCATGTTCTCCCAGTGTCTGCATGGGTTACCTCCGGGTGCTCCGGTTTTCCCCACAGTCCAAAGACATGCAGGTTAGGCTAATAGGTGGTTCTAAATTGACCATAGGTGTGAATGTGAGTGTGAATGGTTGTTTGTCTCTATGTGTCAGCTCTGCAATGACCTGGCAACTTGTCCAGGGTGTACCCTGCCTCTAGCCCATAATCAGCTGGGATAGGCTCCAGCTTGCCCGTGACTCTGCACAGGATAAGTGGTTACTCATTTTTTCAAAATGGCCATATGGGGAGAGTTGGGGACGGTTCATGTTACAGGATTTTTCTTGTGGTTTACAAATATAAAATTGTTTAAAATTTTTTGTTAAAAATATGGGTGTATAGCTGCATGAGGATTAAATTTATTTAATTCCTTCTTGAGAATGGAACTGTTTTGTCGAGTCAGGTTTTGTCATGGTCTGGGACACTGACGTGCCCTGTTGTTCCAGCTTCAAGGAATTCTCAGAGGAAATGAGGCGAACATTTGACTGTTGTCTGTCCGGCTGGAAGGCGGCACGAGAGTTCATGGAGCTGCGGCAGGGGTCCCGAGCTACCTTGGATTATGCCATTGAGTTCCGGACATTGGCAACGTCATGCAGTTGGAACGAGAGTGCCCTGGTCGACGCGTTCCTACATGGCTTATCTGACACCATCAAGGATGAACTCATCTTGCGGGAACTGCCTTTGGACCTCTCCAGCCTGATGGGCCTTGCCCATCGTATTGACGCGCGGGTCCAAGAACAGAGGAGTGTTAGGGTTTTGCTGGGATACGAACCCGGGTCGCTGGTGTGATAATCCAGCAAACCCCCACTAGGCCCCAGGGGGATGACTCAAGTGCAGAGGCGTGAGGCGAAAGTAGAGTATCAAAAAACAGTTTATTTACACTATATACAATCCAATGGAAAAAACAAAAAGAAAATCCAAAAGCTCAGAAGATAAACCAAAATAAAAATATCCAAAGGTTAAAAGTCCAAAAACAAAAGGAAAGGCAAAATGCTGAATGCTTAGAGGATCAAAAAGGTACAAAGTCCAAAGAAAGCAAAAAATATCAAAAACACAAGGGCACAGGCAAGATACGTGAGACAGAGGAAACTAGCACAAGACAGCATAGCATAAAGACTCCGTGACAAGGGAACAAACAGAGGGGTATTTATACACAAAACAATTAAGGAAGGGGCGGCACGGTGGTGTAGTGGTTAGCGCTGTCGCCTCACAGCAAGAGGGTCTGGGTTCGATCCCCGTGGCCGGCGAGGGCCTTTCTGTGCGGAGTTTGCATGTTCTCCCCGTGTCCGCGTGGGTTTCCTCCGGGTGCTCCGGTTTCCCCCACAGTCCAAAGACATGCAGGTTAGGTTAACTGGTGACTCTAAATTGACCGTAGGTGTGAATGTGAGTGTAAATGGTTGTCTGTGTCTATGTGTCAGCCCTGTGATGACCTGGCGACTTGTCCAGGGTGTACTCCGCCTTTCGCCTGTAGTCAGCTGGGATAGGCTCCAGCTTGCCTGCGACCCTGTAGAAGGATAAAGCAGCTAGAGATAATGAGATGAGACAATTAAGGAACAGGGCAGGGCAGGAAACAGGCAATCAAGACAAACACAAAACACAGTGGCGGCCTCTAGAGGCCAAAACAAACATGACAAGATAAACATAACAGCGGCCTCTAGAGGCCAAAACAGTCCCAGTCCTAACAAGGAGAGAGAGAAGCCGCCACAACTTCAACCCCTCTCCACCACCTGCCTCGTCCATCGAATCCATGCAGGTAGATCAAGTACGGGTGTCGGCGGAGGAACGACTGTGCCGACGGAGCACGGGGGCTTGTTTCTACTGCGGTCAGCAGGGAGACATTTGCTGAGCCTGCCCGCTAAAAGGACGAGCCCACCAGTGAATCGAGGGGCCCTGGTGGGCAGTGCTCGGAACCAAATGCTGACTGACCATTGCTCCCCTTCATCACTCTCAACAACCGGCATCACCATCAGGTGCTCGTCGACTCAGGGGTGGACAGGAACCTGATCTGCTCCGCCACCGCCAAGGATCTCGGAATCCCGTTACTCGCCCTCGAGGTCCCTCTCACTGTCCTGACACTCGATGGCACTGGCTTGACCACCATCACTCACCTCACCACCCCACTCACCTTAAGGATTTCAGGCAATCACTCCGAAACTATACAACTTCACATCATGAACAACCCTCACATTCCTGTTATTCTTAGATTAACCTGGTTGATGCAGCACAACCCCCACTTAAACTGGACTGACCACACCATCTTAGGCTGGAGTCCTTCCTGCCTGGCCTCCTGCCTGAACTCTGCTCTGCCTCCCGCCCAACCACCTCAGCCCTCAGCCAGTGAGTTTCCCGACCTTTCTCATGTGCCTCGAATATCTGGACCTCAAGCCTGTCTTCAGTAAGATCTGAGCAGTGTCCCTGCCTCCTCATAGGCCCTATGACTGCGGTATCGACCTCCTGCCAGGGACGGCGCCACCCAAGGGACGTCTCTACTCTCTTTCCCCCACTGAGAGACAAGCCATGGAGAAATATATCACGGAGTCTCTGGCAGCTGGGATCATCTGCCCTTCCTCCTCCCCAGCAGGGGTGGGATTCTTCTTCATGGAGAAGAAAGACAAGTTGCTTTGCCCCTGCATTGACTATCGAGGTCTCAACGCCATCACAGTCAAGAACTGCTACCCACTACTGCTCATGACTACAGCCTTCGAACTACTCCAGGGAGCTAAGGTGTTCACTAAACTGGACTTGCGCAATGCCTATCACCTAGTTAGGATCAGGGAAGGGGACAAGTGGAAGACGCCTTTCAATACCACCACAGGCCACTATGAGTACCTCGTAGTCCCTTTCGGCCTGACTAACGTGCCCGCAGTATTCCAGGTGTTGGTTAATGATGTCTTGAGGGACTTTCTTAACACCTTTGTCTTTGCTTACCTGGATGATATCTTGATTTTCTCTCACTCCCTGTAGGAACATCGGGGTCATGTCCGTCAGGTTCTTCAATGCCTGCTGGAGAATAAGTTCATTAAGGCAGAAAAGAGCGAGTTCCACCAAGGCTCTGTCTCGTTCCTGGGGTTCATCATTTCACCAGCCAAGATCCAGATGGACCCCCTCAAGCTGGAGGCAGTCGCTGATTGTCCCACCCCATCTTCGAGATGAGAGCTCCAGCGCTTCCTGGGGTTCGCCAACTTTTACAGGCGTTTCATCCGCAACTTCAGCAAGGTGGCCGGACCTCTCTCAGCCCTGACCTCAACCAAGACCAAGTTCAAGTGGGGGAGGAAGCAGAGAAAGCCTTTTCCAGTCTCAAGCGCAGGTTTACCACAACACTCATACATACCCGATTCTACCAAGCAGTTTATCGTTGAGGTCAACGCCTCCGAGTCAGGGGTCAGAGCCATCCTATCCCAGAGGGCCAATGACAACAAGGTCCACCCATGCTCCTTCTCCTGCCGGCTATCCTCAGCCAAACAAAACTACATCATCAGCGACCAAGAACTACTGGCCAGGAAACTAGCCTTGGAGGAGTGGAGGCACTGGCTTGAGGGGTCTGACCTCCCGTTCCTGGTCTGGACCGACCATAAAAACCTGGAGTACCTCAAGTCTGCCAAATGTCTCAACTCTCGTCAAGCCCATTGGTCTCTCTTCTTCTCTTGATTCAACTTCACGCTCTCCTACTGCCCAGGCTCCAAGAATGGCAAACCCAACGCCCTGTCCAGGATGTTCTCTTCCCACCAAGAGGAGTCCAAGCCACCTGAGACTATCCTTCCTCCATGCTGTCTGGTGGGAGCCACTATTTTAGAAGTTGAGACGCTCGTGCAGAAGGCCCTGGAGCAGGACCCCGGTGAAGGTAATTCCAACAATATTCCTTGTAACCATCTGTTTGTTCCCTATCATGTGCGAACTCAGGTGCTGCAGTGGGGTCATGGTTCCAAGCTGGCCTGTCATCCGGGAGCCGCCCGAACCCTGGCTCTCATCCAGCAGCGCTTTTGGTGGCCATCCATCAAGGAGGACGTCCAGGAGTTCATGGCAGCCTGCGACACATGCTCCTGAAACAAGACAGCCAATCGACCCCCCCTCCCCCCCCCCGCCGACTTACTAAGACCCCTTCCTTCTCCGCATTGACCTTGGTCTCACATCGCTCTGGACTTCATCACAGGACTCCCCAACTCAGGTGTCAATATATGCATCCTCACTGTCATTGACCGTTTTTCTAAGACTGTCCATTTCATTCCTCTGCCCAAGCTCCCCTCAGCCAAAGAGACCGCAGAACTACTCATCCACCACATTTTCTGCCTACATGGTCTGCTTACCGACATAGTTTCTGACCGGGATCCTCAGTTCACTGCACAGTTCTGGAGAGCCTTCTCCAAACTCATCGGGGCCACCTGTAGTCTCTCCTCAGGCTTCCACCCGCCGACCAATGGCCAGGCAGAATGGACTAACCAGGCTTTGGAGGTTGCACTCGGGTGCATGGCGTCCAGGGATGCGTTCTTGGAGCAAGTACCTACCTTGGATCAAACACGCACAACACTCCCCTTCCTCTGCCACAGGTCTCTCTCCATTCCAGTGCTCACTAGGGTACCAACCACCACTGTTCCCCAGCCACGAGGAGGTGGTCACTGTACCATCAGCCCAGGCCTTTATACACCACTGCAGGAGAACATGGGCATTGGCCCAGAGAAGACTCCTTTGCTCTGCACTCGCATCCAAGAAGCAGGCTGACAAACGTCGCTCCAAGGCACCCACCTACCGAGTGGGTCAACGAGTTATGCTCTCCACACGCCACCTGCCACTTGGGGCTGTCTCTCGCAAGCTGGCACCCAGGTTTCTTGGACCCTTCTTCATCAAGAAGGTAATCAACCCATGTTCCATTAGACTGGCATTACGACTCACCATGCAACATGTTCACCCCACCTTTCATGTATCACAGCTTAAACCTCTGGTTTCCAGTCCAACACTTATCATGGAGTTCCAACGGCAACACCCTGATGCTCTTCCTAAAGCACCTGGAGGCCCTCATTGAAGGATGGGTACTGTCATGATCCGCCCTGGACTTCCACTCCGGAGATTTACTATCTCCCAGTTCAGTGCAATCCGGATCCAGGACGGGACTTCCATCTTGCTGGCATTCACTTCCTGGTCTGCTCTGCTGTGTATAAATAGGCATAGACATATAAACATAGACACCGCATTGAGCTGGTGGCCCCGTTGCTGGGATATGTCAGAGTGTCCGCCATATTTGATGTGGCAAATCTTCCCTGTAAACCAATGCAAGTAAATGGACTGAACTTCATAAAGCCCCTTTCTACAATAATATTTAACTCGATGCCTTTTATTCACCCATTAAGACACACACATATATATTTGGGAAACAAACAGGCATCAAAACAACACATATAACTTTTAATGTGATGGTTATAAATAGTGTGAGAAATACCCTGTACGCTGCAAACTAGCGACAGATACGCGATAGATAGCTCAGGTAAGCTAATCAGTCAGCATACCGTAGCAAGCTACCAAAACCTGAGGCCAAAATAACCAACATACAAGACTGAATATGATAAATGATGGAAATAGTGAATGAAAATAAAAATTTACTGTTTTATTTATTGAGTCACCACACAGACCTACTCTCGTTGAATAAAGTGAGCCGAATGACCGCCAAACTGAGTTCGGCCAGGTTCTAACGTCATACCAAAACAAAATACATCACTGATTCCTTCACATTCAGAAAGGTTAAAAACATTCATCATACGTTCAAAAACGTTCATCATAGTGTGGCACTGTATTATCTAATTCTCACTGCTTATAACTATACACCTACCCGGTGGAGATGAGCTGGGAAACTGAAGACTGAAGGAACAGCTCCCTCTCTGATCCTGACTGTCTGACCTGTTCTGTCAAAATCCTCCGTTCTGAAGTGTTCACTGCAGAGCATGGATGACAGAGTAGCAGAAAACCCTTCCCGTCGCACAGCTGTCTCCCACTGCTTTTTCATGTCTTTATTTTTGGGAAACCTACATAGTATGTGAAAAGTTAGCTAAGCAACTAACAACAATCAGCGTAGTTACGAAGGAAATACTTCGTTGTTTGGAGACAGGTTTCACCGAGCGGCTATTATGCGCAAGACTTCATATTAGCCACAAAGTCAGAAAAATCTGTTCGTAAAATTACGTTATAATGACCAAATACAATGAAAAGTATTTTTCCAGTCTCACCTGTGAAAGGTAATCCTATGTGATCTCGTTTGGACGGTAAACCTGTCGGTACAGTTAAACGCAGCACATGAATGAGGCATCTTTATTCTCGACTCCTGTCTAGACGCTATACCAGAGACGGTTGAAGAATCTCCACTTTGCCACATCCAGTATGGCGGCGAGGATGACGTATGATTCTACGCAGAAGGCGGCATCTATGTTTATGTGTCTATGATAAATAGGCTGTTCTCAGAAGGGGACTTTGTCTTGTCTGTTTCTCATGTCATCTCTGTGCCATTTTTTTGCTTCCTGGATTTTTGCTCTGTTTTGCCTCGTCTTAGCCACGGTTCTTTGCACTCACGTTTTCAGTTTTTCATGTTTCTTGCGGTATGTTTTTTGTCTCCAGTTTTTGTCAGAACTATTTTTCATGTTTTTCATATTAGCTCTTTGTCTGGATTATTTTTGCTCTTTTTGTTTGACTCTTTTTGGACTTTTTTTTTTTTTATAAATTCATTGGATTTTCTGGTTTGTGTTCTGCTATTGGATCCTAACTCACCACGTCTCGCCACCCTTAACAGGTTTTGGGTAAACTATCATTTTTCTATCAGTTCATATGTTACAAGCTTTGATAAATAAAAATTAAACTTGAAGGCCTAGGTATTTTTATTTGTTCTGTCTCCCAATATAATATCCCATATCTCCCCTCAATGTCTCATGTCTCCCTGCAAAAAATAGTAACAGAAAATGTGAAGCCTGAAGGACAGTATGTGACAAGCTGAGAAATTAATGTTGTGGTAAGAGGGTACAGTAAATATTCTCTAATGTGACGCTATAATAAATACTCTCTAATTCATGTGACGCTACCTGCAAAGAATTTCACACAATCTGCAAAAGCTGAAAACTTGTCCCAATCCTCCCCACTCCCCTATTATGCAAAAGTGTTAGTCACCCTATTTATTTTAATACAAACTTTTTTATTGATTATTTTATGATCATTTTCTACACTCTCAAATCAGTACAAAAACATTAAGACAGTAAGAGACCACTTTTCAGACTAATAATGAAGTGATAGATATTTGTTTGGTATGCTTGCTACTTGCTTTGGTGAGTTTCAAGGATTTAACTGAAACTTATCTTCACTCGCACATAAGGCTATCCTGATCAGTAATGTAATTCTCCATCACCCAGTGAAGCTACCTTGTTAGACTCAGCTTCCTGAAATCCCATCCTCCATATATTTAACTACACCACACTCTTGAATATGCATATGTATTCTTGTTTGTCTTTCAATAAACTGAGAAACATCTCTGAACAACTGTGAGTCAGTGACTGATGCTTCCGTATCAATCCGTGAGACAGAATCTCCTCGGTGGCAGAGTACTTATATTTATAGATCACTCGTATTTTATCAATTCAATCTTCTTCTGTACAGACAGATCAAAAGCTATCATGAAGGCTGCTGGGTTTTGATATATATATATAATATATATACACACAGAGATAAGAAGCATGTGTGACAAAGTCTCGATCAAAGAGCTGTACAAATTGTACCTGAGATCATTTAAAAAGAGAAAAAAAGCAAAGGGTCATCACACCAAATACTGACTTTGTTTCATTTATTACCGTTTAATGCTCCTTATAGTTTTTATTTAATATAGAAATGTTTAAATGATTTTTGAAGGCATCTTTGTCCTACAGCAGGGGTGTCAAACCTGATCCATAAAGGGCCTTGTGGCTGCAGGTTTTCATTCCAGCCATGCAGCAGCACACCTGACTTGGCTCATTCAATCAACTGAACTGTCTTCACACAGTCAAATACTTGCAGCCACACCCACCCTTGATTAAAGGGTGGGTGTGTCAGTTGATTGAATAAGCCAAATCAGGGTGCTGCTGCATGGCTGGAATGAAAACCTGCAGCCACACGGCCCTTTATGGATCAGGTTTGACACCCCTGTCCTACAGCATTTCTTTGTATGTGCCTAAGACTTTTGCACACTACTATGTCTTTTAAAATTTTGCCCAAAAATTTCTACCTTGGTTTCATCAGACCATAACATATTTTGCCTCATCATCTAGGTTGATTTAGTTTGAATTCGCTCGTTTTTTAAAAAATTTATTTTCCGACTAGCCATCCTAGCCCATAGCTCAGACATCTGAAGAATATGAGATCTCACTGTCCCATGCAGCAAGGGAACAGTAATTTCCAAATATTCCTGAAGCTCCTTTAATGTCACTTGGTAACCTCCCTGAAAAGTTTTCTTCTTTTTGTCAATTTTAGAGGGATCTCCTGTTCTTAGTAATGTCACTGTGATGCCCCATTTTCTGCACTTGATGATCACAACCTTCATAGTGTTCCATGGTACATCAAATGTTCTGGAAGTTCTTTTGTACCCCTGTCCTGATCAGGACTTTTCAACAATGAGATCAAGTACAAGCTTTGTGAGTTTTTTGAGGACCATGGCTTCAACAGTCAGATGAAACCAAAAAGGTGTCAATAAAAATCTTTAGAAACAACTGATCTTTATTTGGAGTTAATCAGAATCTTTTAATTGAGAACACATGTAGGATAATTACTTTTGCACTTGAATTTGAATGTGATTGTCCTCAGAATTAATCAGTCACATGCCCCATTATAAAAGGGTATGCACACATTAAAAGTGGGAAAAGAGCTGACACTCTATCTATCTATCTATCTTTAAAAAAAACCTGCAAATTTAACAGGGTGTGTAGTGTTTTTATATTTACTCTGTTACATCCAGTACTGTGCAAAAGTCTTCAGCACATGCAAAGAAATGCTGTAAAGCAAAAGGCCTTTAAAATAACAAACTGAAATATTTCTAGATTTAAAAAAACGTGCTATATAGCTAACATTAATAAACAAAACAAAGTCTGGTGTGACAACCCTTGGGTTTTTAAAATTGCATCAGTTGTCTGAGGAAATTGGCTGATAATTGAATATCTTGGAGAATCTGCAACAGGTCTTCTGGAGACTGACTGTCACACTTGCTTCTGTTTCTTGCAAGCAAATTTCAACAGCCTTCATTATTATTATTATTATTATTATTATTATTGTCAGAAACGTGGTGTATTTTGTAATAGGTTGCTTTCTTTACTGACATGCAAACATTTTAAATTTTGCTGGAAAAGTAATATTTCAAAATCTAAAATGTCTTTATATTGACTCAGTCATGCAGAAGCCATAAAATAAGTCATAAAATCTGTAATATTTGTATATTAAAAAATACAATATGATGCACAATGTTGTATGTTATAGGTATTCTACTGTATACCAACTTTGATTATTTAATTTTTGATTATTTTATATTTTGATGATTTAAGCATGACCTATTGTGGTGCATTGTGTAATTTTGTGGTTTATATGGGATTATAAATCATTACACTATATACCGTGTTGAAAGGATGTTCAGCAGTTCTAAGGTACAAATCTACAGTATCCAGGTGAGAATATCAACTGAAACAAGGATGAGACTTGTACATATACTCTTTTTACCTCCACTAACTGTGTTGGAGGAGGTTATGTTTTCACCTCTGTTTGTTTGTTTGTCTGTCTGTTCCCAACATAACTCAGAAAGTATTGAATGGATTTGGATGAAATTTGGAGAAACGGTGGGCCATGGGCCACATAACAATCGATTAGATTTTGATGCAAATCTGGATACGTATGCAGATCCAGGATTTTTTTTGTCTGTTCCCAATGTAACTCAAAAAGTAGTGAATGGATTTTGATGAAATTTGGTGGACAGCTTTAGTATTATCCTAAGTTCAAGTGATTTGATTTTGATATTGATAATCTAGTTTATAGCTTGGCGGAGGTATGTGCTCTACCAAGTGCCTTCTAGTTGAGAAGTGCAGCTCTTTAGGGTCTCCATCTGGGACCATCCACAGCAGCAAAAGGTGAGTCAAAAGTGCAGAAGCTCCAAGCAGAAGCAGAGCATCAGGTTGAATCAAGTAGTTTCAGAAGCTGAGAGGAGCCACAGCAGTAGAAGTGTGTCAGGATCAGGCACTAGCATCACATCAGACAGCAGGAGTACATACACAGTTGACAGGCAGAGATGATCAGGTATGCCCTTATCCTACAGTGAGTTTTTGGCAGGCTTAGCATTTTGCTTAATCATAACTACATCAATCAAGTACGTATTAATTTGCAGAACAACTTACCAAGGACATTGTCTACTCTCTTCATGCTCAGTAAAGAAGTTCAGTAAAGGTAGCACAGTTCGTAAACACACTGGATTTCTCATAGGCTATGAAGCCTTAGCAGTTTGCAGGGCTCAGGTCAAATCACAGAGAGCTGTGAATATATCAGACAGAGCAATCAAGAGTAAAAAAAAAAAAACACTAGAGAAAACAGTCCAGCCTTTGTGTAACTAAATCAAGAACCTTCACCGACCTGTGTGCAATCTCTGATCTAAGATTCTCTTTATAATCAGGCAGATTTACTGCAGGACATGACAGGTCTGGAATTTCCGAATACAGTAGAACATCTAATTCCAACCTCCAAACATTGTCTCAGATAGTGGAGAAAAATAGGTGGATTTGCTTTGATATTGGTTAGTGCTGTAGTACTTGAGACCGGTCTTGGTCTCAAGACCAGTTTCAAGCCCACTTTTTGAAGGTCTTGATCTCATCTCAGAATCAACTGCACTTTTACTCGGTCTTATCTCAGCCACGGACATAGAGGACTCTGGATTTTATTTTAAGACCACAACTGTAAGATTTGACTGAATTCCCTCCCTGCCCCCTTTCACACACCCTTGTCTGGTCCTGGTGTTGACCCAGTCTTGCCTTGCTTTAGTCTTGGCCTTTGTTGTGTATTGACTGCTTAAGTTTGTCCCTTATGAGCTACAGGACGCCCCCCTGTGTTATGTGTTGTAAGTGACGTGTTTAAAAAAACCCTCTTCCTGAGTTGAGAAGCAATACAAGCGCACCTGCAATTCTCCTTGGTCTCCCATTTCTTCATTGTTAGTTGTAGTACAAAACAGTATAGTACACAACAAAAATGTCGACGAGGTAATGCAGCCTCACGTTTGTTATTTTTGGTAGAAAGTCCGAGTTTAACGAGTTTTTCGCGAGTGTACAGCGCAACGTCATGGTAAACGGAGCGGAGGTACAGGCTAATCACTGCAGCGTGGACGGGACCGTGCCGTTACGGAGGACAACGCGACTGCAGGAAATGAGCAATCTCCGCGGCAGAAAGGAGACTGAAGTAAACTGTTAAGAGGAGGACTGTGCTGGCAGTGCAAAAAAAAAAGAGGACATAAGTGCAGTAAGTCAAATGAAACAGCGAGGATAACTGACTAACAGGAGAAATTTGCATGAGGATAAGGCTAATTGATGAACTCAGAGGAAGATAAGGACTATTGTTTGAAAATGGCTGCACTGGTGGGAAATATAGGACCATTTGAAGAAAACACAGAACAATGGAGTTCATACACCGAGACGTTTGAATATTTTGTCCTGGCTAACAAGATTAAAGACGATGTTCTTGTGCCAACGTTTTTAAGTGTTATGGGAGGAAAAACATTCAACCTACTACGCAGCCTAGTGCAACCTGAAAAGCCAGGAGACAAGTCCTACAAAGAAACAGTGACAATATTAAAAGATCACTATGCGCCTAAGCCACTGATTATTGCAGAGAGGTTCAGATTCCATAAAAAGAACCAAGAAGAGGGTGAATCTGTTTCACAGTCCGTGGCTGTACTTAAACGGTTATCTAAACATTGTGAATTTGGACTTTCACTCAGTGACACCATACGTGACCGGCTGGTGTGTGGTCTACGCAGTGAGGCTATTCAGAAATGACTACTGACTGAGGCTAACCTGAGACTGGAAAAAGCCATAGAGATCAGTACATCAATGGAGATGGCTGCCAGAGAAGCACAGCAGCTAAGTGCATCAACCCAAGTGCACAAGTTGTCCATTGAGTCCAAGAACAAAAGCAGCAGCTGGCCAATCTTGCTACCATTGTGGGAAAACCGGGCACCAGGCACCAGAGTGTTGGTGTAAGGACTTAGACTGCAGGAACTGTGGTAAGAAGGGCCACGTTAAACGTGCCTGTAAAAACAAAAAGACCCAAACAGCATGGTGAGAGAAAGAAAAGTGGCTTCCACATAAACAAGAAGAAACGTGAATAAGATGGAACATGAACAGGATGAACAGAGTGACTGAGAGGCTGATGATGAAGATACAGTGCATGTTTTATCTGTCAAGGATGATGATGATGATGGATACTGGGTCACACCATTACTGGAGAACAAACCAGTGCAGATGCAGGTGGATACTGGTACACGTGTGTCCATGATATCAGAAGCTGTTTACAAGGAGAAGCTGCAACACCTTGCTCTTCAAGAGACCAAGCTGAAGTTAAAGTGCATATCACGGGTAAATTCAGGAGCAAGATCAATGTAATTCTCCTATTTTATATTAAACTTTGGTCAAATATCTGTAACATTCTGCATTCTCTGCAATTTTTTTACCTTGCACAATACCAGAAAAATTCAGTTGAAATCAAGCCATTTGAGGCGAATTGGTCTGCCTCTGAAAAAACTTGGCATTTGAATTTCCCGGCAAACATTGATTTTCATGACGTCATCTGCAGGATGCCTCCCTCTGAATCCTACGTCAGCGCTGGTTTGTTTATGAGAAAACCTGGTGATTTTCTGCAAATTTCTTCAACGCTATCGTGTAATTATTAAAATGGTTAACAGATGTATCGTAGGAGGGTGTAGCAACACCAATTTTGATGGGATTAGTACTCATCGTTTTCCAAAAGACCGGACAATGAGAGAGAAATGGGAGCGCTTGCTCTACACAGGCTGTGCACTTAAACCATGCAAGCTCGCGCAGCCTGCTCACACTTCCGCAGATAACGTCATGAATCTGGCTCCAGACTCCCTTGGGATTTTTCCAGACGCGTTTTGTTATTTTATTTTTTTCTGCTGTAGACAGATGGCCTTGTGCAAAATTACCCTTCTGGATGAGTGTGTAAAGGGACATACTTTCATATAAAAAAAACACGAAATTGGTCCAGAATATGCACTTTAAGGACATACACTGGTGAGCCTGTTCCAGTGTTAGGAGTTGTGGATGTGACAGTGGAACACAATGAACAGAAAAAGACTCTTCCACTGTACATCATTCAAGGAAATTGTCCAGCTCTGCTAGGTTGCCGGTGGTTAAAAAAGATCAGACTGAACTGGCAAGAAGTGTTTGTGGCTATGGATGGAGATGCAAGCCCTCTACAGGAGATCTTTAAAAAAGCACCCCAAAGTTTTCGATGGAGAACTTGGCAGCATGAAAGATATTGTGGTTAAGCTGATAGTCAAACCAGGAACCACACCAAAGTGCCTAAAAGCTAGACCTGTCCCGTATGCTATCAAACCAAAAGTCTTAGGCAGAACTAGACAGACTAGTAAAGAGTGGAGTCTTGGAACCTGTGAGCACAAGTGAATGGGCTACACCCATTGTTCCAGTCATAAAAAACGATGGGGGCTCCAAGAATCTGTGGTGATTTTAAAGTCACTGTGAACCCTGTCTTGACTGTAGAACAGTATCCATTACCCCTCATTGATGACCTCTTTTCAGGTTTGGCTGGAGGACAGAAGTTTTGTAAGATAGAGTTATCTATCTCAAGCATATCTTCAGATGCATGTGGATCCAGAGTCACAGGAGCTGTTGATCATAGTGACACACAAAGGCCTGTACAGGTACCGGAGGCTCCCTTTTGGGATCACATCTGCTCCGGCACTTTTCCAAAGAGCCATGGACCAGATCCTGAGTGGTCTTTCAGGAGTCCAGTGCTACCTGGATGACCTGCTCATCACAGGACCAGATGAGCAGTCGCACTTGAAGAATCTGGATGCGACACTACAAAGACTGGAGGAATATGGTCTGAGAGTCAGGAAAACCAAGTGTGAGTTTTTCTGACCATCTATCGAGTACCTGGGAGATGTGATCGACAGCACAGGTCTCCACAAGGCACCATCAAAGGTGAAGGCTATCGTGGAGGCTCCGTCCCCGAAAAATGTGAGTCAGTTGAGATCATTCCTTGGTTTTCTGACACAGCCTTTCTCAACCGGGGTGCTGTGGCACCCTGGGGTGCCGTCTGGCTTCGTTAGGGGTGCCGTCAAAAAATTATATATTCTAACATTGAAATAAATAAAATGAATTAAAATTCCAAAAAATAACAGTTACACTAATGCAGATCATCGCCACCTCATGCATCATCAAAATTTGTCTCACGGACCCCATGTCACAACATCACTGCCAGGGTCAGCGTATGGTCAGTGTGACTGCGTATATTTTATATGGGGAAGCCTTGAGAATTTGCATACTTCTGAAGGGTGCCGTGACTGAAAAAAGGTTGAGAAACGCTATTCTGACATACTGTGCAAGATTTGTGCCTAACCTTGCCAATAAACTGAAGCTGCTGCATGAGCTGCTTAACGAAACAAAGACATGGAAGTGGACAGACAAATGTGAGACAGCTTTCAAAGATGTGAAGATGGCCCTCTCCAAATCTGAGGCCCTTGCCCACTTTGACCCCACATTACCACTTCAGTTGGCATGTGATGCATCACCTTATGGGGTGGGTGCAGTCATGTCTCGCATCATGCCATCAGGAGAAGAGAGACCAATCGCCTTTGCATCGAGGACACTGAGCAAAGCGGAAAGCAATTATGCACAGATCAAGTGGGAGGCACTGTCTATAGTGTTTGGAGTCAAGAAATTCCATCAGTATCTCTTCGGCAGAAAATTCACACTACTGACAGACCATCAACCTCTAACCTCCATCTTTGGTCCTCACACTGGCATTCTGTCGCTGGCAGCCAGCTGTATGCAGCGATGGGCTCTGTTGTTGTCCGCCCACCAGTATGACATCAAGTAAGGCGGTCAGATCAGCACCAGAATGCTGACGGGCTCTCAAGGCTCCCATTGCCTGTCACACACCCTGAGCCCACACAAGCTGAGATTTTCTACTTCAAGGAAGTGACGGCTGCTCCAGTAACTTCAACATATGTGAAGAAACACACACGCACTGACCCTGTCCTGTCAGAGGTTATGGATATCATCACTCATGGGAGAGGAGGAGAGATGACACCAAGCTTGAAGCCTTACCTGGTGAGACAGTCCAGTCTGGATGCTTATTCTGGGGCTATCGTGTCATCATTCTACCGCCCCTAAGAGAGAAAGTGCTTGCTGAGCTCCACACTGGACACTGTGGTGTGGTGCGGATGAAAGAAATTGCACGCAGCTATTTCTGGTGGCCGGGCCTGGATGCAGCTATAGAGGAGAAAGCAAAGTCCTGTTCTGCCTGCCAGAAACTGAGAAACCTCCCACAGCTGGCACCATTACATCTGTGAGACTGGCCTGAAGAACCATGGCAAAGAATCTACATCAACTTTGCTGGACCACTGGAGAACCACATGTTCTTAGTGGTAGTTGACGCTCATAGCAAATGGCCAGAAGTTGCCTTTATGAAGAGCACCTCCTCAGAGAGAACTATTGAGGAGCTAAGGTCTATCTTCAGCCATTTTTGTTAGGACTAGGACTGTTTTGGCCTCTAGAGGCCGCTGTTATTTCCTTTTCATGTCGTGTTTATTTTGGCCTCTAGAGGCCGCCACTGTTCCTGTGTTTTGTGTTTGTGTTAATTGCCTAATTATCTTCACCTGTGTCCTTAATTAGTTTGTCTATTTATACCCCTGAGTTCAGTCCTCTTGTCACGGAGTCTTTGTGCTGTTATGTTTATCTCCAGTTTCCTTTGTACTGTGTTTTTGATCTTCTTAGCTTTTGAATTTTTGCACTTTGCTTTTCTTTTGGATTTACTCTTTGGTTTTTTTTTGTCTTTTGTTTTGCCCTGTATATAGTGTATATAGTTTAAATAAACCATTTGATTCTTTTTCTACTTCCGCCTCACGCCTCTGCATTTGAGTCATCCCCCTGGTGGCCTAGTGGGGGTTTGCTGGATTATCACACCAACGAACCAGGTTCGAATCCCAGCAAAACCCTAACAGAAAGACTCCGTCATGACCGACTCAGCAGAGGCTGCTTCAACTGTCTACCCGGCCAACCTTCAGGGAATTATGGCAGCTTTGACACGCTTCGGAGCGACCATGGACGCTCATGGACGTACGCTCACCAGCCAACGTGAGGCCCTCGCTCGCCACGAGGAACTGCTTCAGCAAATTGGGAAAACCCTGGCACAGCTGACATCTCTGCCTGCATCTCCTGCTCCTGATCCAGTTCCTGCTCCTGATCCAGCTCCCACTCCTGCTCCAGTGCCTCCTGCAATGCTGCCTTCTTCACCTCGCGAACCCAGCCTTCCTGCACCACAGAGGTATGACGGCAAGCACAGTGAGTGCCGAGAGTTCCTTACCCAGTGTCAACTCACCTTTGAGCTTCAGCCTACCACCTACACTACGGATCGCCGCAAGATTGCCTTTGTGATCACCTTATTAGCTGGTAAGGCGCGAGCCTGGGCTACTGCTATCTGGCAAAGACAGGGACCTGAGTGCTTTGATTTCCAGCTGTTTTCTGAAGAGATGCTTCGGGTCTTTGATCAGGCAGACATCAGTACCGACGCAGCCCGAAAGCTCATGTCCATCCGGCAAGGAGGAAGCGTCGCAGATTACGCCATCTCGTTCCGAACACTCGCAGCAGTAAGTGGATGGAACGAGACTGCCCTGGTGTCAGCCTTCCACCATGGTCTGTCTGACCCCATCAAGGACGGTCTGGCCTCTATTGGATGCCCAAGTGACCTCGAAACCCTCATCTCACATGCTATTCGTCTGGACAACAGGATGAGAGAACGCCACCAAGCCTTGAGCCCCCCCAGCCTCCCTACCTCTACCTGGAGACCGTCTACCTCCTTCAGTGACTGTCCAGAACCCATGCAAGTGGGTCGTACTCGCCTCTCCGCATCTGAGAGGGAGCGCAGAAGGAGGGACAAGTGCTGCATCTACTGTGGCAAGCCTGGTCACTTCCGAGCATCATGTCCCGAACTCTTGGGAAAAGGACCGCCCCGTCCAGCCGAGGGAGGGTTGTGACGGGGCCTACCCTCTCTCCCGGACTCCCTGGCCAAGGAATCTACATCCCGGTCTCCATCTCCTGGGGTGAGTCTGTCCACTCTTGTCAAGCTTTGATAGACTCAGGGGCGGCTGGGAACTTTATGGATATTCACTTCGCCCAAAGCATCAATATTCCGACTGCACCTCTTGAAGTCCCTCTGTCTGTGTCTGCCCTCGATGGCCAAGCGTTAGGTGATGGAAGAGTCACTCAAGTTACTTCTCCAGTCTTCCTCCAGTCTCAAGGTCACAAGGAAGAAATATCCCTGCACCTGATTCCTTCACCTGAGTTCCCAGTTATTCTAGGCCTTCCTTGGCTTACTCGCCACAACCCTCGCATAGACTGGGTAACTAGCCAGGTTGTGGAATGGGGCCCTGCATGCCATGCCTCTTGTCTGCTCTCTAGCTCTCCTGTGTCTCCTGCCGAGCCCCCTGATCTCACCGAGTTATCTCAAGTTCCCACAGAGTACTGGGATCTCAAGGAGGTATTCAGCAAGAGCAGGGCCGCCATTCTTCCTCCGCACCGGGCCTACGACTGTGCCATCGACTTGCTCCCTGGGACTACCCCTCCTCGTGGCAGACTGTTTTCACTCTCTCAGCCAGAACGCAAGGCCATGGAGGAATACCTCAAAGATGCCCTGGTCTCTGGGTTTATTCGACCCTCCACTTCACCTGCTGGAGCCGGCTTCTTCTTTGTCGGCAAGAAGGATGGGGGGCTCCGACCATGTATTGATTACAGGGGCCTGAATAAGATCACTGTGCGCAACCGATATCCCCTTCCGCTGATGTCCACAGCTTTCGACCTGCTCCAAGGCGCCACCGTCTTCACCAAGTTGGACCTACGGAACGCATACCACCTCATCCGTATCCGACAGGGAGACGAGTGGAAGACTGCCTTTAACACCCCGTCTGGGCACTACGAATACCAGGTGATGCCCTTCGGACTCACCAACGCACCAGCTGTTTTTCAGGCCCTAATCAACGACGTCTTAAGGGACATGATTAACCTATACGTTTTTGTCTACCTCGACGACATCCTTATCTTTTCCAAGACCGTGCAGGAGCACCGCCACCATGTCCGCCAGGTTCTCCAGAGGCTGCTACAGAACAATCTGTTCGCCAAGGCCCAGAAATGCGAATTTCATGTTCCCGAGGTCTCCTTTCTGGGATTTATTGTACGGACAGGCCAACTCCAAATGGACCCTGCCAAGACCCTGGCCGTCCGGGATTGGCCTACTCCCAAGTCCGTTAAGGAGGTTCAGCGGTTCTTAGGATTCGCTAACTTCTACCGCAAGTTCATCAGGAACTTCAGTTCTGTGGCAGCACCCATGTCAGACCTCACCAAAGGGACAGGTGGATCTTATGGCTGGTCTCCTCAGGCAGAAAAGGCGTTCAAAGACCTCAAGGACCGCTTCTGCACGGCACCCATTCTGGTTCTCCCGGACACCTCCCAACCATTCATCGTGGAGGTGGACGCCTCGGACAGTGGTGTCGGCGCAGTGCTCTCTCAACGTTCGGAAGGAAAGCTGCACCCCTGCGCTTACTTCTCCCACCGCCTGAGTCCTGCTGAGTCCCGGTACGATGTGGGGGATCGAGAACTGCTAGCGGTCAAACTGGCCCTTGAGGAGTGGAGGCACTGGCTGGAGGGAGCACAACATCCATTCCTGGTTTGGACTGACCACAAGAACCTGGAGTACCTCCAGCAAGCCAAGAGACTGAACCCTCGACAGGCTAGGTGGGCCCTGTTTTTCAGTCGGTTTGACTTCACCCTCTCGTACCGCCCCGGCTCCAAGAACACCAAACCTGACGCACTGTCCAGACTGTTCTCTGCCACTAACAGGGAGAATGAAGTCGGGCCTATTATCCCTGTGTCCCGGATTGTGGCCCCTGTCCGCTGGGGTATTGAGGAGGCTGTCCGACGAGCCCAACGCCAGGACCCCGGTCCTGGGACGGGGCCACCAGGCCTCTTGTACGTCCCACATCAAGCCCGGGCCAAGGTTCTCCAGTGGGGTCACTCTTCCCCTCTCACCGCCCACCCGGGAGCTCGGAGGACCCTGGACTTCCTGAAAAGACGCTTCTGGTGGCCTAACATGGAGAAGGAAGTAAGGTCATTTGTCCTGTCCTGTGAGGTTTGCACCAGAACCAAGAACCCACGACAGCGTCCCCAGGGTCTCCTGCATCCTCTGACCATTCCCCGGCGTCCCTGGTCCCACGTGGCAGTCGACTTTATCACGGGTCTCCCTGAGTCACAAGGTAACACGGTCATTTTGGTCTTAGTTGACAGATTCTCCAAGGCCTGCCGCTTCATACCACTGTGCAAACTCCCCTCTGCTCTTGAAACTGCGAAACTTTTGTTTAATCATGTCTTCCGAGTCTTTGGTCTTCCACAGGACATCGTCTCAGACCGAGGGCCCCAGTTCTCCTCCCGAGTGTGGCACGGGTTCTGCAAGGTCATCGGAGCCACTGCCAGCCTCTCCTCTGGGTTTCACCCACAGTCCAATGGTCAGACGGAGAGGCTCAACCAGGACCTGGAAACCACCCTGCGAGGCCTGGCTATGGATAACCCGACATCGTGGAGCACCTGGCTGCCATGGGCGGAGTACGCCCACAACACCCTGCAGTCATCGGCCACCAAGCTGTCGCCATTCCAGTGCCAATTCGGGTTCCAGCCACCTCTGTTCCCGGACCAGGAGGAGGACGCGGGGGTGCCCTCGGTCAACCAATATGTGAGACGGTGTCGCAAGACCTGGAGCATGGTCAGGAAGACCCTCATACAGACCTCCAGAACCAACCAGACTCAGGCCAACCGCCATAGGAGACCTGCACACGCTTTCCGCCCTGGGCAGCGTGTTTGGCTGTCCACTAAGGACCTTCCACTGCGGGTGGAGAACCGCAAGCTTGCTCCTCGCTACATTGGCCCCTTCAAGGTGGTGCGCAGGGTGAACCCTGTCTCCTACCGGCTCCAGTTGCCCCGGACTCTGAGGATCAACCCCACTTTCCATGTTTCCCTGTTACGGCCCGTACTGACGTCTACGTATGCCCCTGCCCCTAGGAACCCCCCACCCCCCCGCATCTTCCAGGGGCAGACTGTGTTCACTGTGAATCGCCTGCTTGACTCCCGCCGGGTCCGCGGCGGGTTGCAATATCTGGTGGACTGGGAGGGCTATGGTCCTGAGGAGCGCTGCTGGGTTCCTGCTCGGGATGTCCTTGATAAAGAACTATGTCGGGACTTCCATTCGGCCCATCCGGATCGCCCTGGGAACGTCAGGAGACGCTCCTAGAGGGGGGGGTCCTGTTAGGACTAGGACTGTTTTGGCCTCTAGAGGCCGCTGTTATTTCCTTTTCATGTCGTGTTTATTTTGGCCTCTAGAGGCCGCCACTGTTCCTGTGTTTTGTGTTTGTGTTAATTGCCTAATTATCTTCACCTGTGTCCTTAATTAGTTTGTCTATTTATACCCCTGAGTTCAGTCCTCTTGTCACGGAGTCTTTGTGCTGTTATGTTTATCTCCAGTTTCCTTTGTACTGTGTTTTTGATCTTCTTAGCTTTTGAATTTTTGCACTTTGCTTTTCTTTTGGATTTACTCTTTGGTTTTTTTTGTCTTTTGTTTTGCCCTGTATATAGTGTATATAGTTTAAATAAACCATTTGATTCTTTTTCTACTTCCGCCTCACGCCTCTGCATTTGAGTCATCCCCCTGGTGGCCTAGTGGGGGTTTGCTGGATTATCACACCAACGAACCAGGTTCGAATCCCAGCAAAACCCTAACAATTTTGGCCTACCACAACAGCTTGTTAGTGATAACGGCCCACAACTCGTGTCTGAAGGGTTCAAGACATTCATGGAAGAGAATGGTATTCAGCAGATCAAGTCTGCACCATATCACCCAGCTGCAAATGGGCTTACTGAAAGATTTATACAAGCCATGAAGCAAGCTCTCAAGTCCTCTCAAGGCACACAGTCTCTCAACCGGCGTCTCAGTGCTTTTCTGTTGTCGTATTGAAACACACCACATGCGATAACAAAGGTGAGTCCTGCCTCGTCTATGCTCAAGAGACAGCTTTGCACTAGACTTGACCTCCTGAAAGCCCAAAAGACAAAAGAGGTTGTGCACCTTCAACAGAGAGCTCAAATGGAAAGACGATCAAAAGCAAAGTTCTGGAGATTCACAGTTGGAGATAAGGTGCTCGCCTGGAACTATACCAGTGATGTAAAGTGGATACCTGCAACCGTTGTTGCAATGACAGGTCCTGTGTCATACAGTAGAAACCAGTGATCATCTCATCTGGAGAAGACACGTCGATCAACTACTCCACACTTCTGGTTCCTGTAATGATTCACCTCAGCCAACATCTTTTGTTCCAGAGCTGGAGGCCTACCAGGGGCAACACCCATCACCAGAAGAACCCCAGAAGCAACCTTCAGGAATGGACAGTGCTCCAGGCACAACTAAACCTGCTCAGGTGCCTACCCCAGGCATCACTCCCAGTCCAGGGCTCCTGCAATCTGCACCATGAGATAATGTGACTGACTTACCTACAGGTTGTACTTACCCCAGAAGAAACAGACGACCTCCTGATAGACTGTCATTGTAGTCTAGTGACTAACCCATTACACTGGGGCAGAATAATCCCCTTTGGGTTCAGTCCAGATTGAGGTAGTCTACCCTCTCTCTGTAGTTCAGGCAAAAGTTCTACAGCCATTACATGTTTGTTAAAAGTGAATTATATTTGAAGCAAAGACTTTTAAGAGGGAATACAGAGGTAGTGAAATGTTTTACTTCTGTTAAAGGAACATCAAAAGTAAAGGGGGAAGGATATGTTGTGTATTGACTGCTTAAGTTTGTCCCTTATGAGCTACAGGACGCCCCCCTGTGTTACGTGTTGTAAGTGACGTGTTAAAAAACTCTTCCTGAGTTGAGAAGCAATACAAGTGCACCTGCAATTCTCCTTGGTCTCCCGTTTCTTCATTATTAGTTGTAGTACAAAACAGTATAGTACACAACAGACTTGACTTGATCTCAACCCGTCAAAGTCTTCGTCTTGTCTTGGTCATGACTTGATTTCAGTTTAGGTGATCTTGACTACAACACTAATATTGGTCTATACAGTTATCTTCCTATAACTACTGTGTGATAAATTATGGGGAGAGTGCTATGAATGTCACTTTTAGGGGCTACAGTTAGGGGTCTGGGGTTCAAATGATGACCAAATTGTAAGGACGCAACACATAGGAATGGTTCTTGTTTGCCTAAATGCACAATTATTTCTTAGCTAAAGTAGATCCCAACATTGCCATTCCTCAGTGCAATCATTTTACAGTACAAAAGCCCATACCTATCATCCTGAATACTCAGGATGGAAACACTTTTTAAAGCAAAATTGAAAATAATACTTACAGTACTCTCAAGCACGGTTCTGTTGACTATGCATTTATTCAATATGTTTTAATACATAACTTGCATAAAAAGTTTAAGATTACTTGCTTTAATCTTTTAAGTTGCCACATTCCCAGTTTAATGTCCTCATACAGTCAGTGTAAAGGCTATATTACAAGAGGCATAAATTTTAATTCTCTCATTACATTACATCAGAGTGCAAAGCAGGAGGTAGGACTTTAAACTCCTTTTCAAGCTGTTTTCAGTGTTTCAGAGAGAATGAAAAGTCAGGAAATTCAAAGTTCAGTTTCTTTACATCAATGAACAAGGTGTTCACAGCACTCAGTCCTTGAATTAATTCCTAATTCTCCAAATTTAACCCGAAATTACAAGACCCTAGACTGGCATTTTACATTTTCCTTAAAATAAACTTAAGTGACACTTATGATTGGGCTATGTTAAGAAAAATGGGTTACATTCCAATACTGCTTTTATTATGCCCTTATTGACTTTCCCTTATCATGTCCATTCAGAACAATCCCCATCCCTATCTTATAGGATATATATTACTGTACTTTACTGGTTTAAAAGAACTTTGTTAGACCCCTTGGAGGTCTGAAGGATGTAGTCAACATTGACAATGACTTCAGGAATAGAACTTTCCCAGAAGGCATTGCGACCTAACTGTTTTTCATGATCAAAACAGTGGAAAAATGACCATTACTATACTATGATGATAATTACATGATACTTAAAAAAAAATCTGCTATGCAAAAGTCAAATTTTACTTTAACGTGTAGCCAACTCTCTGACATAACCTCATTTTGATTATTATGCTAAATCGTTAATCAGCACACTAATTTAGTGGCAAATGCATATGACCATATATGGCTTTTTACATCATTAAAAGGAAAATTACTGTACATAATTCCAAGAAAATTCCTTCAGCTTCATTGTGCTTACAAGTGGACACTCGTGTGACATAACTGATCTGTGCAAAGTCAAGAACAAGTTGAAAAAACGTGATGAAAACAGTATTGGAACAGAAGAATCATTCTAAGTGTAATTAGTTCTTTAAAGTCATAAGCCCAATTTCAACCTTTAGAAGACATTTTATTTTACAGTAAGTGTCCCTTATTTCTTCTTATAATTTGCTTTGTAGCTATGCAGTGCAGTGAGCGTTTATTCATTTATTGCTAGAGCTTCATGTAATAACTTCAGCAGCATTCCTCAATCATGGTGACACAGAGTTCACATTTTTTGTGTCAACAAAAAGCAAGGAAAAAAATCTCACATGCAAAAAATAAATAAATAACTTAATAAAATATTAGCAAATGTTGCATAGTATCAAGAGTCCAGTTCAAACAAAGAAAAAGATACAAATAACCAATACTACTATTATGCTGTTACTTAGTAAAACAACAACATGCACTTTACATAAATAAATAAATAAATAAATAAATAAATAAAAAGCCAGTGCATTTTTTTTTTTACTTTTGCTCATTAATGGAATGATATATAGATTGGGAGTGATGAGGGATCGTGTGTGTGTGTGGCTGGAGATAATTCTGTTTTATGCTACACTGTTCATTGTTTTCTAAAGACTAACTGACAGTATTAAACGTCAGTGTTGTACATTCTGACATTATCTAGATCAGGGGTCTTCAGTCTTATCCACAAAGGAATGGCGTAGCTGCAGGTTTTCATTCCAGCCAATCAGGAGCCAATCACACTGGATTGTTCATTTCTCAATGCCAAGAAAGCTTCCTTGGGAGGATGGGTGCTTCCAAGTTGGGCCATTCACAGGCTAAACTCCTTCCTTCTCCTTCGGAGAACACATAATGGAATGGGGGCAGCCATGGCCTGAAGGTTAGAGAATAGAACTTGGGCCCAAAGGGCTGCCAGTTCGATTCCCAGGAAAAAAAAAAACATGAGGGGTGTTGAGTGAATGAGTTGAGTGAATGAACAGTACTTTTCCCTCCCTCTGTATCATGGCTGAAGTGCCCTTGAGCAAGGCACCTAACCCCCAACTGCTCCCTGGGTGCTGCAGCATAGTTGCCCACTGGTCTGGGTATGTGTGTGCGCTCATTGCTCACTTATGTGTGTGTTCAGGTTTAGGTGGATTAAAAATGCAGAGGAGGAATTTTGCTGTGTTTGAATGTACATATGTCTTCTTCTAAAGGAAGTCTAATGAGTGTGCAGGTGTGTCTTCTTCTTCTTCTGCTTGGCAGTTTGCAATCTGCAGGACTGAGCTGTGAATACTTTTGGGAATATGAATATTTTAAATAATAAAAAAACAAGAAAGAAAGAGAATTGCATTGTATTTGCAAGACCAGTCATTCTTAGAAATGTCAAAAGAGCTTTAGTCATGGATTGTGTCCTGGGTGCTAATCTCAGCAGGCTACTTAATGTCAACCCATACTTTGCCATTTTAACTAGATCCTCAGTTTTCATGGATATTGTCTGTACAAGCTTGTGTTCAGTCATGTTGGTGTACATCGTGCTTTTAGTATGTGGGTGATTAAAGAACACTGAGGATCCACACATGCATCCTTTAAAATTCTTTGAGGATCCTAGACATCGGGATTTGATCACATGGCATCCTTGAAATGCAGCTTTTAAAGGATCCTTCCTTGACATTAAGAAACACCTTAAGTTGAACTGCTTAAACAAGTAGAATCAGGCATCACTCATTCTCAAGTGGAATGAAAACCTGCACGCACACCGGCCTTTGTGGATAAGACAGAAGAACCCTGATCAAGATTAGTGTTTAAAAAATACCAAACCAAAAAACGTCTCCTATAAGTAAGACGTTGCTTCATACAGTGTGATGGCCCTTTGAAATAGATTCATAATCTTTCATCTAGATCCAGAACAAACTATAAAACCCACAGGAAGAGTTCAGTGCTTTTACCAAAACCAGGCGGAGCAATGCATATAAACAGTGTCGAATTTTTTTCTGATGGAAGCTTTGTGAGTAGTGAATGGAAGCACTGTGGAAGATATGTCACTTCCTCACACTCTCCTTTGACAATCCTGTAGAGTCACAGTGAGGGAGAAGCTGACAGTGAGTTTGACAGGATGAACAGACAGAGAGGAAGAGGAGGAGGCTGAGAAAGGCAGAACACCACTGTTTTGTTGAGGCACTGGCAGCCATGGGTCTGGAATCCATATTTTACGTATAAAGGGATTTGTCAGCTTTTTTCAGAGGCTTTTGTCAAAAAGATTCTTCAAAGGATTTCTCCAATGTTTTCTCAGGATATCACACATTTCCCAAGTTTGCTAAGATGATTTAACACAATTAACAAAAGTCAAGAATGTCCTTTACATCTTCACTCCCAAATTATACACTTTCTGCCTTCTTTCAAGTATTTCACTTGACTATTAAATAGTCAAACAAGTTTTTTGCCTCAATTACCATCTTGATTACCTCTGATCATCTTCAACCAACAACCTCTCCTCTGCACTGTATTTCTACTTTAAATAAGCCCTGCCTTCACTCAGAGAGGGGAGTCGAATTGCATTGCTCCGGATGATGTTTGCACATGTGGGTGGAGCCGGTGCAATGACATGGCTGACGTCGAGCTCAGGTCACCGCAGCTGCGCAGGTGGATGCCCTCTGTCCTCACAGGATCAGGATCACTGTGACGGATGACAGGATGGCCCTCGCTGTGAGAATGGTGGTGCCCACGGTGATGGTGGTGCAAACGTTGCTGGTATTGCTGCCCTCTGCTGGTACCCCAAGAGGCACGCAAGACCTACGCATATTTTACTACATTCATTTGACTTGGTACAAGTGATCTGGCACAGTTCAAATACTGCAAAAAATTATATCTTAGCAAGTGAAAATATCTTGAAAATAGTTGAAACGATTTAGCATTTCCTATTAGAAGAATACAAAACACCAATTCTGAGATTATTAAATCTAGTTCTAGATTGCAACCAACTTATTCTAAGATGTTTTATCAAGTAAAAATATCTATTCATGCAGCAAAATAATTTCACAAGTATAAAGTAATTTTCTCCTCAAATTCAGTTTTCAATTTTTTGTAGTGAATGATCATAAAGTCTAAGTAATAAACAGAAAAACATACACACTGAAAAGCTACAACACATATGCAATATGATCTGACTCGTATATGCTTGTTGCCATAATGTAAACAGTGACGTTGTACACAGATATTGTGAACACTGTTGGAAATAAAATTGAGAAGCAGAAGCCCTGTTTATTTCATGAGGGGCAACAATGTATATTAATGTTACACTATACGGCCAGTAGTCTGTGAACACCTTTTCATCACACCCATATGTGCTTGTTGCAGCTGTAACAGCCTCCACTCTTCTGCGAAGGCTTTCCAGTAGATTCTGGAATGCAGCTGTGGGAATTTCTGCTCATTCTGCCAGAAGAGCTTTAGTGTGGTTGGGCAGTGATTTCAGGTGAGACGACTTGGTGCACAGCCAGTGTTCCAGTTCATCCCAAAGGTGTTCAGTGGGATTGAGGTCAGGGCTCTGTGAAGGCCACTTGAGTTCATCCACATCAACCTTGGCCTCAAGACCACTTTTTGGAGGTCTCGGAATCGACCACATTTTTACTCAGTTTTGTCTTGGCCTAGGAAATAGAGGACTTGGGATTTTATTTCAAGACTGGTCAAGACCATATCTGTGGAGATTTCACTAAATTGCCTATCTATTTTATGATTCATTTGTTAACATCATTACTGTGATTGGATGTAAAATTTCCTGCTTCAAATGTAACCAATAATGTGACTCATTGCTAATATGAAGTTTTTCTTCTTGTTAACGGCCATCCACCTGTCCTCACCCCACTTCACACCCACTGGTCTGGTCCTGGTCTTCACTCAGTCTCTCCCTGCCGTGGTCTTGACTTGATCTCAACCTCTCAAAGTCTTGGTCTTGTCTTGGTCATGACTTGGTCTCAGTTTAGGTGATCTTGACTACAACACTAAAAGACCCACATATGGGTTTGATGATCAGGTTACCACATAGTTTTGGCCAAATAGTGTAGGTTATATATCATATATATACACAAAAATGTGATTAAAACAAGCTATTCATATATCTGGTTCTATCCTTAGGGCTTAATTTAACTAAGGCTAGTTTGGGTGGCCAGACCTTAAGCTTGATGCAGTTTTGGCATCAATATGATACCAAAATCCTTTTGTCAAGCAAAGATACTGTATATGGTATAGTAAAGTCTTTAACGTGGCAAACTGTACTGTGCAAAAGTCTTTGGCCCCGTATTTTTTCATACAAGCTTTGTTATAGATTTCTATTTTATGACTTCTACATTATCAAGTCAGTACAAAAACATTTTAGAGTTCCACACGTTCGTTTTCCAGCACAAAATGAAATGTTACAGGAAAAAAAAAGTTTGTATCTGAGCAGCATATTACATAAGAGACCACTTTTCAGATTAATAAAGAAAACATAAAGACAGTTACTGGGTTTTGGTGCAAAATTAAGAAGCAAGTGTGACAAAGTGTCCAGAAGAACTGTGGCTGGTTCTGCAAGATACTCAGTAAAACCTACACCTCATTTCCTTATAAAACTGCACTCATTGTACCTGAGACTACTATTTTTTTTAAAGCAAAGGGTTGTCTTGCACCAAATATTGACTTTGTTTCATTTCATTACATTATTTTTAAGCCATTTTTGGTCTACAGCATTTCTTTACATGTGCTTAAGACTTTTGCACAGGACTGTATATTTAACTGTTGCCTTGAATAAAGAAAGTGTTACAATGTTGATGTTTCTATGTGAAACTGTACATCAGTACAACGTACATTATTATTATTATTATTATTATTATTATTATTATTAAGTCATGTTATGATTTACTTTTCCATTAAATTATACCCCAACATGTAGGCAACTTCAGCAAAACCAAGCTGCATGCAGCTCACCAGTTACCTGGTTAGACATTGCTACAATATTATTTTGGCTCTCTGTTAATATATATATTACGAGTTGTAACTAGCTAGATGGTAAATAAATGGATAAGTATCTTTCTAACAAACTGGCTCATTATTATTTCAGGATATCACATGCACATGAACTAACGCTCTACATTAATCACTATAGTGTTACAGATAACACAGCTAGCTTACCACTATTGCCTTCCATTGTGCACTGTATCTGTACTGTTCTCACCTGATCAAACGGAAGGCCTCCCTCCCCTCCCACTCTCCTTTTGAGTTTCTGACCACAGTTCCCAGCATGCTCGGAGGCAGGGGATAGATTTCGTTTGGACCTCTGTAGCAAGCGCTGCACCAGCACTCTTGTCACCTGCAGAGGAAGATGATGTATTTCAGTAATCCGAGATATGAGACATGTTTCTGTGCTTTTCTGCTGATTCTTATTTATCAGCAGATGTTCATAGGGAAAGATTTTTGGTTCAAATATCTCCTTTACGGAGATGCAAAAAAAACTTAGATTTTTTTTTAGGCTAGTTTTCCTTCTCTTTAACCTAATGAACCCTAGGTAATTTTCAGGGTAATTTCACTAACTTTACTTTTAAGCTCTTATCTTGCTTATTATAAAGGCTAGCAATATATGCTTATTTACTTATTTATTTATTTAATCTATCTACCCCCCCTTCCAAATAGTCGATGCTATCCAGATCCTCCATTTAATATGATAATACTTGCACATTTTTTATATTAACCTTTATATCAATGGAAAATAGAGCATGTCTTATGAAATTGTTATGTTTTTACATGTATCTCGCCATAAAATGCCGGCAGTAGAGATATCTTTTTAAAATTGTGACGGGGGGGCATTGTGGCTCAGGTGGACAAGGCGCCATACCATAAATCCGGGGACCCAGGTTCAATTCCAACCCGAGGTCATTTCCTGATCCCTCCCCGTCTCTCTCCTGCTCATTTCCTGTCTCTACACTGTCCTATTCAATAAAGGTGGAAAAAGCCCAAAAAAATCTTAAAAAAAAAAAATTGTGAAGGGAAGATTGTCCGGAATCTGTCAAAATCAGAAACATGATGGCAGGAAACTCTGTTTTAGCAATTTGCAAAAATATATGCTTCATGATTCATGGGAAAAAGGTCATTGTTTTATTTGCTGTGAATTCAAAACCTGATTACTGATTACATACCCTTTGTTGCACAGAGAAACACAGAATATCTTCAAAAATGGTATATTCTGCTGTTTATTTTGGTATGTGGGATGTTGTGAAGTGATAAGGGATTCATGACTTATTCAACCAAGTAACAGGAGTGTGAAAATGGGTGAAGAAATTAGTAAAGACATTACTTTGCAGAATTTTAATCTGTCTTCATAACATGACTTGCATCATTAGAATGCTCTTTCAGGTAATAGGTTTTCCATATCTATGCATTGATGAGTTCATGAGTAACTCAAACAAGAGCAATGAGTGTGAAGATGGATGCAGAGCCATATGCAGATTGTAACTATGATTAAATCTGATGTAATTTCAAAAATATTTTACTTGCTAAAACTTCACTACTTAGACATCATTGGAAAGATCAAATCATGGTGTTTCATCTGACACGTGAATCTCACTCCGATGAATACACTGTGAGTAATCCAACCGAGAAGAAATGATGTGAATTTGGACAGAATTTGTGTCTAAGGGTGAAATAATATTATAACCAACTGTATAGTTCATAATACAACCCCAATTCCAAAAAAGTTGGGATAAAGTACAAATTGTAAATAAACATGGAATGCAATAATTTACAAATCTCAAAAAATGATATTGTATTCACAATAGAACATAGACAACATATCAAATGTCGAAAGTGAGACATTTTGAAATTTTAAGCCAAATATTGGCTCATTTGAAATTTCATGACAGCAACACATCTCAAAAAAGTTGGGACAGGGGCAATAAGAGGCTGGAAAAGTTAAAGGTACAAAAAGGGAACAGCTGGAGGACCAAATTGCAACTCATTAGGTCAATTGGCAATAGGTCATTAACATGACTGGGTATAAAAAGAGCATCTTGGAGTGGCAGCGGCTCTCAGAAGTAAAGATGGGAAGAGGATCACCAATCCCCCTAATTCTGCGCCGACAAATAGTGGAGCAATATCAGAAAGGAGTTCGACAGTGTAAAATTGCAAAGAGTTTGAACATATCATCATCTACAGTGCATAATATCATCAAAAGATTCAGAGAATCTGGAAGAATCTCTGTGCGTAAGGGTCAAGGCCGGAAAACCATACTGGGTGCCTGTGATCTTCGGGCCCTTAGACGGCACTACATCACATACAGGCATGCTTCTGTATTGGAAATCACAAAATGGGCTCAGGAATATTTCCAGAGAACATTATCTGTGAACACAATTCACCGTGACATCTGCCGTTGCCAGCTAAAACTCTATAGTTCAAAGAAGAAGCCGTATCTAAACGTGATCCAGAAGCGCAGATGTCTTCTCTGGGCCAAGGCTCATTTAAAATGGACTGTGGCAAAGTGGAAAACTGTTCTGTGGTCAGACGAATCAAAATTTGAAGTTCTTTATGGAAATCAGGGACGCCGTGTCATTCGGACTAAAGAGGAGAAGGACGACCCAAGTTGTTATCGGCGCTCAGTTCAGAAGCCTGCATCTCTGATGGTATGGGGTTGCATTAGTGCGTGTGGCATGGGAAGCTTACACATCTGGAAAGACACCATCAATGATGAAAGGTATATCCAGGTTCTAGAGCAACATATGCTCCCATCCAGACGACATCTCTTTCAGGGAAGACCTTGCATTTTCCAACATGACAATGCCAAACCACATACTGCATCAATTACAGCATCATTACTGCGTAGAAGAAGGGTCTGGGTACTGAATTGGCCAGCCTGCAGTCCAGATCTTTCACCCATAGAAAACATTTGGCGCATCATAAAACAGAAGATACGACAAAAAAGACCTAAGACAGTTGAGCAACTAGAATCCTACATTAGACAAGAATGGGTTAACATTCCTATCCCTAAACTTGAGCAACTTGTCTCCTCAGTCCCCAGACGTTTACAGACTGTTGTAAAGAGAAAAGGGGATGTCTCACAGTGGTAAACATGGCCTTGTCCCAACTTTTTTGAGATGTGTTGTTGTCATGAAATTTAAAATCACCTAATTTTTCTCTTTAAATTATACATTTCCTCAGTTTAAACATTTGATATGTCATCTATGTTCTATTCTGAATAAAATATGGAATTTTGAAACTTCCACATCATTGCATTCCATTTTTATTTACAATTTGTACTTTGTCCCAACTTTTTTGGAATCGGGGTTGTATGAAAAGAAAGCAGAACAACTTACACTGATGAGGGGATTGAAAAAAAAGTAGACAGTAGTAGACAGACAGCAAGGGAAGTAATCTAAATGTACTTTGTTAACCTGAAAATATTTCAATTTCAAAATAAAAATTTATTTGTCACACACACAATCATACATAATATGACATGCAGTGAAATGCCTACTGCAATGCTCTGTAAGTCATGAAGATAGTAAATCACAAAGATTTTTTTTGGGGGGGGTGTTAAAATAAAAGAAAGGGAGTAAAATAGAATGTTATAAACAAAATAAAAAAATTAAAATGCGATGATAGAATGCTCTGCATAATATACACAATATCCAGAATATGTATTTAAGTTATTCCACGAAATCGAGTCGTACATGAGCTGATAGCCAACGAGGCACGTAGCACAGAGTATGAGCCATGTACGATGAGATTGAGTGGAATAACTTTTATTATATCCACATTTAGTGGATTTTGAGAAACAGATCATTTTTATTTTTATTTTTTGCAAATTCGATAAATTAAAAAAACTTTATACAAAACGTCCGACAAAATCATTTCCACTTAGAATATAAACAAACTGGCGAAATGACAGTAGCAATTTGTGAAAAATGCTATAATAATAATTCTTGAAAAATTAAAGATATGTTAGCACTGTCGCCTCACAGCAAGAAGGTTTTGGGTTCGAGCCCAGCAGCCGGCGGAGGCCTTTCTGTGTAGAGTTTGCATGTTCTCCCCGTATCTGCATGGGTTTCCTCCCGGTGCTCCGGTTTCCCCCACAGTCCAAAGACATGCAGTTAGGTTAATATGGGACGGCCTTGGGCTGAGGTGCCCTTGACCGAGGCACCTAACTCCCAACTGCTCCCCGGGCGCTGTTAGCATGGCTGCCCACTGCTCTGGGTATGTGTGTGTGCTCATTGCTCACGTGTGTGTGCATGTGTGTGTTCACTGCTTCAGATGGGTTAAAGGCAGAGAGGAATTTCACAAATGTGTGATGAATAAAGTTGTGCTTTCTTTCTTTCAAATACTTTTATTCCATATTTTGTTGCTTTTTTGTATTTTTGGAGGTCTTCTTCTTCAGGGTTTTTTTGGCGGTTGACAAACCAGCCTCACAGTGGGCAGCTCACCTATTGCCACTCCATTTGGGGAAGCCCAGCTCACGGCTTGGCAGCTCACGGCCACCAGTACACTAGAAGACCCCAACCTGAAGCCGGCTGTCCTACAGCAGGTCAGCTGTGGCCCAGAAAAGCAGCACCAGTGCTTCCGCTCACTGGCTTGCAGCAAAGTGGGCCGGTTGTTTGCATTCACATAACAGTTCCGGGATGCCTGCTGACAGTGGCTGCTGGCAGGTGAGTGCAATGTCAAGACCATCATCGAGTGAGTGACGCTGGAGCAGTTTGTCACCCAACTGCTGAGTGAGATGTCAACTTGGATTTGGTGTCACTGAGTGGCGTTGCTGGAGGAGGCAGTCCGGCTGGCCGAGGACCACCTGATGGCATTTCCGGGGGCAGGCGCTCCTGCACCTTTTCGTCCTCTCTCTCTTGCACTTTCACTTCCTCCCTCTCTCTCTCTCTCTCCTTGCCCCTCCCCTACCCCAGCCCCATGGAAACGGGGGCCAATTCTCCCGAAACCTGCTCCCTGCACTTGTGTCTGTCCTCATGTTTCTTCTCTCCGTTCTCCTTCTGTGTCTGTGTTGCCATTAACTCCCTCTTTCTCTCCACAGGTGAACTCATCCATGTCTACCAGAACCAGCAGCGAGCCCAAGCAGGTCTGTCGGCCTGGAGGGGAGGCAGGGAATCAATGCTTCTGCAAGGTGGCGAGGCTACTGATTTGCTTTCCTGATGCACAACAGGCTTCCCCTGATCGAGCAGGAGCATACAGAATCATTGTGAGTATTCAAGGGGGTACTCATCAGGCTTTGGTGGATTCTGGTTGTAATCAGACCTCCATACATCAAAGCCTGATTCAATGTGGGGCACTGAGGAATGCACGATTGGTGAAGATCAGATGTGTGCACGGTGACATCCACAAATATCTGCAAATGCCCGTCACTATTCACTTCTGGGGAGAAAATCATATTGTGGAGGCAGCGGTTAGTCTCAGCCTTACCCAACCACTGATCCTGGGAACAGACAGGACGTTATTTAAAACATTAAATGAGACAGTTAGTAGTGGGTGGGTCCTGCAGTAACACATCACGGGGGAATCCTGCCACAACGTTAGCTAGGGAGGCGGTCCCAGGGCCGTCCATGTCAGCTCCGCGTCATGATGACACAGAGAGTGAGAAGAGCTCTCCTCTCTCTGGGGAATCCCTTAGAGAAGTGTTTCTCAACCACTGGGCCGCAGCCCATTAGTGGGCTGCGAAGTGCCATCTAGTGGGTCCGAATATTTTTTCAAGTTGAAACTAATTTTCACTCATAGTAGGATACAATCATTAGGTTGCATCTGTTGTCCCATCTGCCTCATTAAGCTATGGTCACACTACAGCTCGCAATGCTTTGCGATGGGTTATTGGTGAAAATGAAGCATTTTGGTGGCAATGCATGGCAATATACACGTGAGCTAAAAGTTGTGGTCACACAGCAGGTGAACATGTGTCTATCACGCCTTTGTGCACTTGAGTCTGGCGCAGCTCAAGTGGCTGCACGCGCTCATGGAGCGTGTTGTATGCAGTCTTGGGACCCAGTCATTATGGGAAACACCTGATACTGATTCGAGCTAATCAGCAAACACAGATATGGACTCTGTTTTCACAGAGGCTTTATGAAACAACATCCACAGACGCTTAAGTGTATCTGTGTGGTACCATTCACAGGACCAGCATTGGAAGTTCGTGCCTAACTTTTTGGATGTCACTAGCCCGTTGACTGACCTCACTAAAAAGGGGGCGCCAGATCTGGTCCAGTTGATGGAGCCGTACGAATGGGCTTTTGCTTAGGTAAAGGCGGTTTTATGGGGTGGGGGTGTCCACTGTTGCATTCTCCTGACTTTTCTCTCCCTTTTGTTCTATGGACCGGCGCATTGGAAAGAGGGCTGAGGGCTGTTTTGTCCCAGGTGGTGGAGGGGGAGGAGCGCCTGGTGTTGTACTTCAGCCGCAATCTCTCCATGTGAGAGTCAAAGTACAGCACCATAGAAAAGGAGTGTCTGGCCATCAAGTAGGCAGTCTTCACTCTCTGGTACTATCTGCTTGGACGCCCATTCACCCTCTGTTCTGACCATGCCCCGCTCCAGTGGTGCCACCACATGAAGGATACCAACACGTGGATCACTCTTTGGCATCTGGCTCTGCAACCCTTTAAATTCAAGGTGGTCCACAGGCTGGGGGCGTAGATGGAGGCAGATTATATCTCTTGCCAGGGGAGGAGTCAGCTGCAGGCCAGACAGCTCCCCAGCCTGACTTGGGTGGTGGGGGTATGTGGCAGCGAGGGTGTGGTTGAGCATCAGCTGTGAAAGGCAAGGAGTCAGGTTGAACCAGTAGGTAACGTATGATGAGGTGCACCTGTATCTAATTACCAGCTGTCTCCATGTCTTTCAGACAGGCAGGAAGGAGAGAGAGTTGTGTTACCCCGTTGAGTGCATGTGTGTGTCTAGGGTGGAATAACTGTGAAAGTCACTGAAAAGTCACTTTCTATTAAGTGTACATGTGTGTGCAAGATGCATCTCGTGTTTTTTAATCCCACTACAACTTGCTGTTGTGCTTTACATCAAAATAAAAATCCTGGAATATGGAATAGTGAATTCCAGGACTAGCACTGAGCAAATGATTGTGCTACAGGCTGCACATCACTGTTCACTGAGTGCTCTGTTAATGGACTTGAGCTTCCATGCTGCGCTGTTCACTCTTTCATCTTCACCACCAGGCCATCAACACTGAGTGCATTTTTTCTGCACATGCATTGCAATGATTTATTTATTTTTGCTGTTAACAATGCAGCCTAAAAAGCATTGAACCTGGTAATATAATTTCCATGTAATGTGTATGGTTGTTAGTCAACTACTTTTTTGAATTACTGATCTATCAATATGAAAACAGTGCAACTCTGATCTAAAGTCTCCAAAACAAAATGAGAAAGAAGATCAAGAAAAAAGAATAAACTATCAAGAAGAGGAAAGAAATTTTGTTCATTTACTAAACAGCCAAACAATAGGAATGGATGAATATTATACAGTGCTCAGCATAAATGAGTACACCCCCTTTGGAAAGTAACATTTTAAACAATATCTCAATGAACACAAACAATTTCCAAAATGTTGAAAAGACAAAGTTTAATATAACATCTGTTTAACTTATAACGTGAAAGTAAGGTTAATAATATAAACTCAGATTACACATTTTTCAGTTTTACTCAAATTAGGGTGGTGCAAAAATGAGTACACCCCACAACAAAAACTACTACATCTAGTACTTTGTATGACCTCCATGATTTTTAATGACAGCACCAAGTCTTCTAGGCATGGAATGAACAAGTTGGCGACATTTTGCAACATCAATCTTTTTCCATTCTTCAACAATGACCTCTTTTAGTGACTGGATGCTGGATGGAGAGTGATGCTCAACTTGTCTCTTCAGAATTCCCCAAAGAAAATAATTTCTTTATACCACAAAGGTGAAGGCTACAAGCAGATCAGCAAAGCTTTACTTATCAGTCAGAATACTGTAGCAAAAGTGGTACAAAAATTTAAGAAAGATGGAACTGCAACCATCTCACATACCCCTTTTCCACCAAATCAGTTCCAGGGCTGGTTCAGAGCCAGTGCTGGTGCTGGTTCACAACTCGTTCAACTTGCGAGCCAGCTGAGAACCAGTTTGCTTTTCCATCGCTCACGGTGCTAAGCGGAGCCACGTCACTACGTCGCTGTATACGTCATTACGTCGCTGTATACGTCAGTTATGTCGCTGTATACGGAAGTTACGGTGCTACGTTTACATAAACCTTGGCGCGAATATCAAAGCAAAAACAACACGGAAGAAGCAGCAGCGGCAGCAACAACAATAATAATAATGGATGACTTCGCGTTTGTACAGCTGCTGCTTCTCGTCGCTTAAAAATGGCGATCTTTCGCGGTCTTGTTATTGTTGTTGGTCTTAACAACTCCGCCCCCCCCGCTGACGTAAGCGGTTCATTCCTCTGGCCCAGCAGAGAGTTGGTGCTAGCCTGGAACCGGTTTTTCTGGCCCCAGAGCCAGTTCTTTGTCAGTGGAAACAGAAAACCCGGTTCCAAACTAAGCACTGGCCCCGAACCAGCCCTGGAACTGCTTTGGTGGAAAAGGGGCAACAGAGACGTCCAGGTCGTCCACGGAAGTCAACACCTCGACAGGAGCGTCTTCTGATGAGAAGGGTTGAAGAAAATCAGCATGCAAGTTCACTGCAGTTATCTAAAGAAATAGAAAGCCAAACTGGCGTGACTATTTCCCGTGACACAATACGGCGTACACTGCAGAGGAACGGCATGCATGGACGCCGTCCACGAAAGAAGCCTCTCCTAAAGCCCAGGCACAAAAAAGCCCACCTAGAGTTTGCCAGGGCCCATGCTGACAAAGATGAAGACTACTGGGACTCTATACTCTGGAGTGATGAGACTAAGATAAATGTTTTTGGAACTGATGGCTTCAAAACTGTATGGTGTCGCAAAGGTGAGGAATACAAAGAAAAATGCATGGTGCCTACAGTGAAACATAGTGGTGGCAGTTTCCTTATGTGGGACTGCATGAGTGCTGCTGGTGTCGGGGAGCTGCATTTCATTAATGGCATCATGAATTCACAGACGCATTCCTCTATACTGAAAGAGAAGATGTTACCATCACTCCGTGCCCTTGGTCGTCATGCACTTTTCCAACATGACAATGATCCTAAACACACATCTAAGGCCACTGTTGGATTTCTGAAGAGGAACAGGGTGAAAGTGATTAAGTGGCCAAGTATGTCTCCTGATCTGAACCCAATCGAACACCTATGGGGAATTCTGAAGAGACAAGTTGAGCATCACTCTCCATCCAACATCCAGTCACTAAAAGAGGTCATTGTTGAAGAATGGAAAAAGATTGATGTTGCAAAATGTCACCAACTTGTTCATTCCATGCCTAGAAGACTTGATGCAGTCATTAAAAATCATGGAGGCCATACAAAGTACTAGATGTAGTAGTTTTTGTTGTGGGGTGTACTCATTTTTGCACCACCCTAATTTGACTAAAACTGAAAAATGTGTAATCCAAGTTTATATTATTAACCTTACTTTCATGTTATAAGTTAAACAGATGTTATATTAAACTTTGTCTTTTCAACATTTTGGAAATTGTTTGTGTTCATTGAGATATTGTTTAAAATGTTACTTTTCAAAGGGGGTGTACTCATTTACGCTGAGCACTGTACATAACAAACAATGCTGGGTTGAGAACTGTGAAAACTGACCTTAAGGTCTCCCAAAGACCGAGTGCAGCCTTTGTGGACGCGCAGAGAGCTGCTCAGCAGCTGTTTAGAGGGTAGCTGCTCTGTGGCAGCCTTCAGGCTTCCCTTCCTGGGCAGCGTACCAGCAGAGACCAGAGGAGATCGCTGCAGCAACAGACAAGCTGACGATCGGCCTGTAGCAAAACAGGCATCCCGAAAAAGAACAGAACTTTTTTTTGGGCTGGGTTAAATAATAAACACTGTATTTTCTGCATAATCACATATTTTAGTCCTCTACTGCTGCTTACACACACACACACACACACACACACACAGTATATGGTATGGTAATTTTGCATTAGCTTAATAATATTTGCATTGATTAATCTTTTGTTATAGTTGTCCTTATATTCTGTGACCATTTGATAGTTTTGTTCATAGAACACAAGCATTTCAATGAACTGAGATAATGATGATACCAGGAACAACTGATGCAGGCAGAACAGTCAAGATGAAACCTCCATGTGATGCTGACAATCATAGAGTGCTAGGATATGCTAACAGCACTAAGCTAATGCAATATTCACTATAAACTCTGTTGAATTATACTGTATGACATGCTAATTAACAATTATTAGCTAAAGGTGAAGTGAGTATCGGTAATTAATAACTGAGACGAAGAATATCAGTCGATATTCACTGAGCCTGAGGCAGGTAACTGTTTTAGTACAAGTACACTGGTGATTATTTTTTAAAATCATATTAAAGAAATAATTTATTTTGATCTTCAAAAGCAGCATGCAAACGTAATGCACACAGGCTTGTGTCACTTATCTAGGGTGGCACGTTGGTACAGTGGTTAGCACTGTCGCCTCACAACAAGAAAGCTCTGGGTTCGAGCCCAGTGGCCGATGGGGGCCTTTCTGTGTGGAGTCTGCATGTTCTCCCCATATCTGTGGGTTTCCTTTGGGTGCTCCAGTTTCCCCCACAGTTCAAAGACATGCGGTTAGGTTAACATGGGGCAGCCATGGCCTGAGCAAGGGCACCTAACCCACAACTGCTCCCCAGGTGCTGTAGCATAGCTGACCACTGCTTTGGGTAGGTGTGTGCTCATTGCTCACTTGTGTGTGTTCACTGCTTCAGATGTGTGCTCAAGTCTGTGCTTGAACGTACGTGTGACAAATGCCGATTCACATTGTCAGAATCAAGGTAGGAGGCAGAAGCAGTTTAGTTACAAAGGTGAAAAGCACACACAGACAATCAGTCCAAATCGGCAGACAAAATCCAGAACGTAAAACAAGCAAAGGGGATACACAGGATAGCACAGGCAACGAGAAAACAGGAACGAGGAACAAAAACCAGGAAATCAAACACGGGTAACAGGGCTCAGTAATACATACTGACGTAGAGTAATACTTCACACTGATCATGCGTCTTTATATAGATGCACATATAGCTCTTTAATTATGTTCAGGTGTGTGTCATTAACGGCGTGCGTGCAAGAGTCCACTCAACACACACGCAGCCCGGGGCGCGCCTGAGAGTTCTTCAGGTGCACACACCACAGCACGCAGGACTGACACACACAAATACTTTGTTTTGAAATAGATTAAATAAATCACAATTCCACCTTACCTTTAAATAGTTTTAGACCAAACTTCATACAGGGTGTCTGCAGGCTTGAACAAGTTCAATTTAAGACTTTTTAAGACCTTTTTAAGACCATAGCAGGTTAAATTTAAGACTTATGCCACACAAAAAAATAAAGAAAATTGGGAGAGCCTGAATTACTTTCGAAATAACAAAATTTATTATCATTCACCAATGAACTCATTACATCCCTAGGGTGCGCTCTTGCATTAATGAGGAACTAAATTGCAGTGGAGCCAAAGACATCCCGCAAATCACTTGAGGATGAGGCATTCGATTCTGTATGGTTTGCGTGTTGTAGCGTTACAGTTTGCACGGAGTTAGCTGATACACCGTCTCGAGATGTGCTTGGACCTGACAACGGTGAACAAAATTGAGTGATGGCATGCGATTGTTGCAGACTTTTATGGGCAGCCTGGTGCTTCTCCGCTTTCGCGTGCGATTCCGGTGCCTTTACACCCAGGGTGCTGAGTTTGAGTGTTCTTTTGCACAATGTGCAGTACACCTCAAATGGATTGTTTGGTACACGTTTTAACCAGTCTATGAAATCATTGCGTTCAAGCCAGCAGTCATTAAACTTGCATTTGCCCATTTTGCTACAAACCGTAACAATAGAGCTGTGTGATATGGGAAAAAATGAATATCCCGATACATTTTCTTCATTTCACGATATATGATATATATCTCGATATATTTAAAATCTCCTCTAAAGGACCCCATGAAATCTAACTTTTACTCTTTACTGTTTTCACTACAATCCCTGCAGATTAAATAACATTCTTGGTTAACTTTACAGGTGGTTTTCAACAACACATTTTAAATTTTCATGTTGGTGATTAATCACAATTGAGTTGAAATAAGACTATTTTTATTCAACAAAGATGTCGCACAAACTGCAAAAACAATCTTGAAAATTGCAACAAAGGGGCAATACAATACAGAGCTGCTCAGAGCTCAAATCAATAAAGTGCAAGCTCAACACTGAGAAAGACATTTAGTCTAAATAAGAAAAGTGCTCATTCATTAAATTATTTTAAAAAATAGATCTCCAAGCTATTAACCTGACTACTGAGAACCACTGGAACATTCACAATAGAGAGAGAGATTGAGGGAGAGAAGAGAGAGATCTGCAAAACATCATTTTCCTCTTTGCACACTTTTGAACTAAATGTTTTCTGGCTCTGCCTCTCAGATGTGTAGAATTCCAGTATTGCCTTCTCTGTAAAATGTCTGTGACCAGGCAACTCATGTTTGGGATCGAGGGTGTTTAGTAATTTTTGAAAGCCTGGTTTTTCCACTATACTAACTGGGATCATGTCTTCGGCAATGAAGTTAGTGATTGCATCCGTTATAGCTCTCCATCTCTGACTCGGTTTCTCATATGGGGGGCTTTGGAGAACGAGGCCATGTATGGTCATTTGTTTACCTTGTGGTGGGTTTTAGCTCGTGGGCAAGTAGTTCGGAGTTTAAGAGACTCTTCATACTGTACCGGGTGAGTTTTCAGGTGATGGAACATATTTGTCGCGCTGCTGCCTTTCGTGATGACAGGTTGTTGTTTTTTTTGCACACTTTACAAACTGGCTTTTGCTGTTCCATGTCCTCCTCGCGATATCCAAAAAATGCCAGATGACTGACCCCTTACTAGTTCTTTTAGGAGCCAATTCGTCCGCTTCCATTTTTAATTTGTCGCTGAAATTGACAGAGCTTACACGGTAGCCTACGCAACACCAGCAATTGCACGAACTGAGGGTTAGGGTTAGGTGAGTCAGTGCTGTAAACCGGAACCAGGACCAGTGTTGCCAGATACTGCTGACGTTTTCCAGCCCAAAATATGTTCAAAACCCGCTAAAACCGCACTTAAAACCGCCCAAACTGGCAACACAACCGAAACTAGAAAATCTTCCCGGAAGTTCCTTTCAGCACCTAGATGCCAACCAATCCCGGGTGACATCTAGGTGCTGAAAGGAACTTCCGGGAAAATTTTCTACGTGCAGAATAATTCTGCACGTAACCTAGGTCTTAAGTTACCCAAATGAGATTTTAGACCAACAGTGCAAAATATCTCTGTATTTTAGACTTTTTTAGGCCTAAAATTGAAAATGTGTAATTTTATACTTTTTTAGACTTTTTTAGACTCCGCGGACACCCTGTTCATAGCATCTTTAGTGCTTTTAGGAACAGCATTTTCTTTCATAAATTGTAATTCTTCCTCATTTACAGTGACAAAGCAATGGGCCCCCATTTTGCCGAGTCACTCGAGGTGATTATCAAGAAGTAGTCCGAATTTCTTGACCAATCAGCATGCGCGATTTCCTATAATCACCTGTGTATTTACACTAATAAAAAATAAGTCTATCATATTTATCTTTAAGCTGTTACTCATGAATGTACCATTGAGACATTACCCATGAAGATTAATGTTATACAAATTTAGATTTATATTAACATTTATTATTTTGAATGATGTATTTATTATTTACATAATTGTCATTTGTTTTATTGTCATATATTATTATTGCACAGCATCTTTGAAAATTCAGTGTAAACTAAAACATTTCTGTGGATAATAACGTTATTATTAGAAATAATAGAATTATTATTATTATTATTATTATTATTAATAGCTAGAACTACTTGATATATCACACCACTGTAGAGAGTTACACTTTCCTCAGCCTAGGAACAACATACTGTATTAACATATTTACAGTATATTTAGCATTATCATCAACAGATTGACTTTTTTTCCTTGAAGCAAAAATGCGAAAAGACTTTTCTACTTATTAACTTACAGACATTTTGCTGTGATATCTGCATCAGGAAATCTTACCTGTGTCTGATGAGGTATGAGAGCCACCCTCACCCACTCCTTTGCTGCCTACTGAGCCAGTAAAATCACCTGTGAAATGAAAGGCACACCACTGACAATGTGAATATATAATAAACCAAAGATCTGCTGTACATTGCAATTGTGCTATAAATACAACATTAAGTGACAGTTCATTTGTATATTGCAGTTTTTATGCTAGCTGTACTACAAAGGTCAGTATGACTATTACAATTAACAAACACCTACCACACCTACCAATAATAATCAGTTTCATCACATCTGACTGCACTCATTATCACCTGATGAGTTTCACCTGGGGAAACCTTGTAGTAAGGAAGTGTTGTAATTATCACATTTTTAAAACTGTTTCTCAAATTCTAAGTTTCTTACTATAACCTCAAGTAATATTCTAAGTAATGCTCAATCAAGGGGTGGAAATAACAGAATGTTTTTTTTATTTAATGGAATAATAACATACAATGTCTACACAACATTTTGCCTTTTTATACATTTTTAATCAGGATCACAGTAGATGAAATACTAGTGCATCTGAAACAATTATATCATGAAAAAGTTCAATATTTTCCATCAGTTATTTAAGAAAGTGAACATTTTATATATTCTAGACTCATTACAGGTAAATTAAAATGCTTCAAGCATTTTTCTATTTTAATTTTGATAATTATGACCCACAGTACAAAATAATCTCAAAATATTAGAGTATTTCTTTTGAAGTCTGACTAAAACAGTATAAATACTGTGTATCTCTTGGTCCAGTTCAGTACACGCAACCACAACCATGGGGAAGACTGCTGACTTGACAGTTGTTCAGAAGACGATCATCGACACCCTCCAAAAAGAGGGTAAGCCACAGAAGCTTATTGCTGAAAAGGCTGGCTGGAAAAGGTGCACAAGCAACAGGGATGACCGCAGCCTTGAGAGGATTGTCAAGAAAAGTCAATTCAGGAACTTGGGAGAGCTTCACAAGGAGTGGACTGAGGCTGGTGTCAGTGCATCAAGAGCCACCATGCACAGACCTCTTCAGGAAAGGGGCCACAAATGTCGCATTCCTAATAACAAGCCACTCCTGAACCAGAGACAATGTCAGAAGCATCTTACCTGGGCTAAGAGAGAAAGAACTGGGCTGTTGCTTAGTAATCCAAAGTCTTCTTTTCAGATGGAAGTAAATTTTGCACTTCATTTGGAAATCAAGGCCCAAGAGTCTGGAAGAAGAGTGGAAAGACACAAAATCCAAGGTGTTCGAAGTCCAGTGTGAAGTTTCTGCAGTCTATTATGATTTGGGGTGCCATGTCATCTGCTGGTGTTGGTCCACTGTGTTTTATCAAGTCCTAAGTCAATGCAGCCATCTACCAGGAGCTTTTAGAGCACTTCCTGCTTCCATCTGCTGACAATGGAGATGCCGATTTCCTTTTCCAGCAGGAAAAGGAAATCGGTGCCAAAACTACTAGCAAATGCTTTCCTGACCATGATATTACTGTGCTTGATTGGCCAGCCAATTCGCCTTACATGAACCCCATAGAGAATCCATGGGGTATTGTTAAAGGAAGATGAGAAACAACCGACCCCAAAATACAGACAAGCTGAAGGCTGCTATCAAAGCAACTTGGGCTTCAGTAACACCTCAGCAGTGCCACAGGCTGATCACCTCCATGCCACGCCGCATTGATGCAGTAATTTGTGGTAAAGGAGCCCCAACCAAATACTGAGTGTATAAATGAACACACTTTTCAGAAGTTGGATATTTCTGTATTGTAAATCCTTTTTTGATTGACCTTAGGAAATATTTTAATATTCTGAGATACTGGATTTCTGATTTTCATGAGCTATAAGCCTTAACCATCAAAATGAAAACAAAAAAGCTTGAAATGTTTCACTTTATATGAAAGGAATATAGCATATATGAAAGTCTACCTTTTGAATTAAATTATGAAAAAAACCCAAAACTTTTTCATGATATTCTCATTGTTTGAGATGCACTAGTATATCACAGTGACAGTAATGCAAGGATTAAAGGCTCTTGTGAGGAGATTGTATGATTTTTTTTATGGATGTTAAAATGGTCATTCTTTCCTTCAGCAGTTTATCAGTACAGTGTAGATCTATACTATATGGGCAAATGTTTGTGGACACCTAACCATTACACTCATATGTGCTTTTGAACATTTCATTCCAGTTGTTATAATAACCTCCACTCTTCTGGGAAGGCTTTCCACTAGATTTTGGGATGTGGCTATGGCAATTTGTGTCCCTTCAGTCACAAGAGCATTTGTGAGGTCAGACAACGCAGTTGGATGAACAGGCCCGGGGGCGCAGTCAGCATTCCAATTCATCCCAAGTGTGTTCAGTGGGGTTAAAGTCAGGGCTCTGTGTAGGACACTTGAGTTCTTCTAATGCAACCTTGGCAAACCATGTCTTCACAGACCTCACTTTGTACACAGGGGCACTGTCATGTTGGAACATGTTTGGGCCTCTTATTTTCAATGATGGGAAATTGGAATGTTACAGTATACAAAGTGTGGGCTTCTAAATTTGTGCCAACTACATATGGTTGTGATGGTCATGTGCCCACAAACTTTTGGCCATATAATGTCACATTTTCCTATGATAATATACAGTTGCATCAGTATACTGTCATACTTATTCCTAATTGTACAATTGTGTGTTTAAGGTCTGGTTCCAATTTTCTTTCTTTAGTTATGTACTGTATATAACTAATATAAAATGAACTTGGTTGCTAAACTATGCTCTTGGCTAAAGCTTTGTTTTTTTCTAAACCTTTTCCCCATTGTGTTACACTTGGTCCTGACTTGTTCCATGACATGTGTACAATAAAACATGCTAAAATAAAATGCCTCCACATGCACACACAAACTTTCATTAGTAAACTGTTGACTGTTTAGAAACCCAGGATAAATAAAGTAGCACACACACACACACACACACACCTGTATCAGTGGAGGAGCTCAGTCCCGGTTCACTGTGTGACCTCACCAAGGGGAGGAGGCTTTCACTGTCCCTGCTGTCTCGGCCACATCGATGACGGGCATAAGAGACTGGGTGTAGTCCAGGAGCCATGTTGCACTGGTGATCTCGAGTAACACCTGAAGAGGGCAAAGCTTGTGGATTGGTTGTATCAGAAGAAGAGCCTCGTCGAGATGAAGCACATGGGCACACCAGGATTTCTGGGACTGAGGAGCGTGTGGAGGCAGCAACACCTAGTATCTCTAACTGAGAACAACTATAGGCAAGTAGGGCCTGGTGTCGCATTACTGGAGATCTAGAGATGGGATAGGAGAATTTAATTAAATTTTATCTGCACAGTGCTTTTTTTTTTTTTTAATATACTCTTTATTAGTTTTTTCTTAGTAACACACACATATGTGCCAATTGGGCACACACACACAAAAAAACCCAAAAAACATAACAAACAAACATAACATGACGAGGGGAGAATTGTGCATTATGCAAGGCAGCAGAGTCAAAATAAGCACATCATATATAAAAATATAAGGATGCTGCTCGATAATAGGGGAAAGAAAAATAAATAAATAAATGAAATAAATCTTGATGGAGGGCATGACCTTGTCTTTGCGGTCTATATGAAATCAAGTCTTACAGTTAACACATAGCTGAGCCATTTTGACCAGTTCTCTTCAAAAATATCAGTTTGGTTTCTTAGTTTAAATGTAATTCTCTCCATAACATATATATCATAAATTACATCAATCCACTCGTTTATTGTTGGTTTGTCTTTCTTAAGCCATTTTCGGGTCAAAGCCTTTTTACACCCCACTAACGACACTCTCAGCAAGTATTTGTCCCGCTTTGCATATTCAAGTCCATCTAGATCACATAAGTACATGACTTTGAAGTTTAGATCCATTTTCCTTTTAAAAACTGTCTCCAGGATCCCAAGAATCTCTCTCCAGAATGGAGCCACAGAGGGGCAGCCCCAAAAAATGTGAAAATGATTTGCTAAAGTATTCCCACAGGACCTCCAGCAGGCAGTCTGATCAGAATAGTTGGACTTTTGTGCTGGAGAACGAAAGAATCGAGTCACGTTTTTCCAGCTGAATTCCCTCCAGGAGGGAGAGCTTGTCACTGACCACTGCTGTCTGCAGGCCCTGTCCCATTCCTCTTGTGAGACTGTGAGGCCTCCCTCTGCTTCCCATCTTTCCTTAATTTCTAGAGTATGATCTCCTCTAAGATTTTGAAGAGCTGAGTATAGTTTAGATATTATCTTTTGGAGGGTGGCATTATTGTAAGCCCTCTTAAAAATATTAAGAATTTCATCCCTCCCTGAAGTAAAGTCCAATTTCTTGTTCATAAAATCCCTGATTTGTAGATATCTATAATGATCTTGGTTTTGAAGACCAAATTTTTCTTTTAGGTCCTGGAAACTCAAAACTTTATCCTGATCTAAGAGTGTGCAGTATGCTGTAAGTCCGTTTTCTGTCCAACTTCTGAACCTTGTGTCATACCTGCTCGGTACAAAATCTGAGTCGTATGAAAACCATTTAAACATTTCAGTTCCTCTTCTCAGTTGATATTTTTTAGTTATTTCACCCCATTCTTTCAAAGAGCCAATTATCCACGGGTTGTTAGGGTCCGAGAGGTGACTAATTAATGAGGGATCTCCAACTAAATGATTAATTGGTAGTCCCTTTCCCATTGCCACTTCTATTTCTTTCCATTTTGATCTATAATTTGGAGTACACCATCCCACTAACGGGCGAATTTGAGCCGCTCTATAATAATTTCTCAAACAGGGGAGGGCTAGTCCACCTTTCTCCTTTGGTAATTGTAAAGTTTTATATTTTATTCTTGGCTTCTTCCCTGCCCATATAAATCTGGAAAGAATTTTGTCCCACTCTCGAAAATACAATTCTGATTTCTCTATTGGTATTGAATGGAATAGATATAAAAGTCTTGGTAGAATGTTAATTTTAACAGAATCTATACGAGAACTGATATTCAAATAAGGAATTATATTCCATCTATTGATATCCGCTATAATTTCTTTTTTAAGGGGGCTATAATTAATTTCTTCTAGTTTTGATATGTCTAAAGGTAGGAGAATTCCCAAATATTTTATAAAACTTTTGTCCCAGTCTAGATGGTACCTGAAGCGGAGATATTGAGGGGGATCAAAATGAAAACTAAGGACCTGAGTTTTTTTCTTATTTAATTTATAACCTGAGTATGACCCATATTCATCTAAAACAGACACCAACTCCGGCAGAGACTCTGTTGGGTTTGAAAGGCTAACGAGTACGTCATCCGCGAACAGGGCCAGCTTTTGTTCGCCTGCTGCCATGTTTATACCTGTGATTTTTTTGTTTTGTCTAATCCACTGTGCCAAAGGTTCGATAAAAATCGCAAATAAGATTGGACTTAGGGGACAGCCCTGTCTTGTTGATCTCTCCAGCATGAATGAGTCTGTGAGCTCTCCGTTGATTTTTAGTTTAGCTGATGGTTTATCATAGAGGGCTTTTAATGTATTAATAGTTACTTGATTGAAACCAAATTTCTCCATAACCTTGAATAAAAATTTCCATCTGACCGAGTCGAAAGCCTTTTTGGCATCTAAACTAACCAACATGGCCTGTATTTTATTTTGATTTATATGTCTGATAATTTGTAGGGATTTTCTAATATTGTCATGTGTCTGACGAGTTAAGACAAAGCCTGTTTGATCCATGTTGATTATTCGGGGTAGAATTTTCTCAAGTCTCTTTGTGATAATTGAAGTAAATAATTTGTAATCCACATTAAGTTACACTAATTGGTCTATAGTTTCCACGGTCTAATTTGTCCTTGCTTCCTTTAGGTATAACTGATATAATTGCTTCTTTCCATGATGTCGGGGTTTCCCCTTTTGTCAGGACCCAGTTAAACGTTTTTAGTAAAATAGGTGTCAGAACCTCCTTCAGTTTCTTATACCACTCTGCGCTGAATCCATCCGCGCCTGGGGATTTATTAGCTTTGAGTCTTGAGATAGCTGAATAGATTTCTTCTTTTGAAATTTGAGAAGCTAACAATTTATTTTCTTCCTCCGTGAGTTCTGGTAGATTTAAGGATTTGAGTAGTGATTCCATTTTCTGGTCGGTATTGACTTGAGGTTGCGAATATAGTTTTTCATAGTATGCTTTAAAACAGTTTTTAATTTCCTGTACTTGGTAATAAATGGTATTAGTTTTCGGGTCCCTTATCTTGTATATTGCATTATCTGTCTGTTGTTTTCTCAGTTTATATGCCAATAATTTTGAATATTTACTGCCCCCTTCGTAATATTTTTGTTTTGTGTATATCAATTTCTTTTGGATCTCTTGAGAATATATCTCTTCAATCTGGTTTCTTTTTTATTTCTATTTTAACCTTTGGATCTGGTGATTCTTTATGTTCAGATTCTAAGTTTTTGAGTTCAGTCTGGAGAGTCTTAATTTTAGTTTCTCTTTGTTTCTTAAGAAAAGATGACACTGAAATCACCCTCCCCCTCATTACTGCCTTGCAGGCATCCCAAAGTATGGGTGGAGAAACCTCTCCATTATCATTGAACTCCAAATATTCTTTAATTTCTTTCGCAAACTGTTCTGTCCTGCTGTTGTTGAGTACACTAGAATTTAGTTTCCAGTGTAAGCTTCCTCCTACAGGTCATTTTTAGGGACAGATATAGTGGGCAGTGGTCTGAAAGGTCCATTGCTCCAATATGACAGTCTTGTACTTTGCTACTGTCTGTTCCAAATATTAGAAAGTAATCAATCCTGGAATATGTATGGTGCGGGGCTGAATAAAAGGTATAGTCTTTGACTGATGGATTTAGGTGTCTCCAGATATCAATTACCGGTAGTCCTATTTCTGATAATAGTAAACTAATTTTCTTTGTTATTTTTTGGGGACGAGATATTCTTATCCCAGTTGAATCGAGGTTTGGGTTAAGCACAGTGTTAAAATCACCTGCACATATTAAAACCCCCTGTGCTTCAATTGCAATCCTTTCAATTACTTGGGTATAGAAATTTGGTTCTGAACCAGGAGGGATATACACGTTGTATAGAGTAAACAAAGTTCCATCAACTTTGCCACGAATCATTATGAATCTACCTTCCTTATCTTTGATAGAGGATAAATGTTCATATGTCACCCTTCCTGAGATTAGTATCACTACTCCCCTAGTATGCTTAGATCTATTTGAGGAGGAGAAGACATATTTAAACCCCTGTCTTTTGAGTTTTTCATGTTCTGCTTCCATTAGGTGGGTTTCCTGTAAAAAAGCAATATCTATATTTTCTCTTTTTAGTTTAAGAAGGACTTTGCTCTGCTTGACTGGGCTACGAAGCCCATTCACATTTAGAGAGACTACTTTCATTATCTGATCCCTGTCCATACCCACTTACATCTAGATTCGTATGATGCCATAACCTCCACAAAAAAAGATTTCCCTTGTAGAAATAATGAAATAATTAAATAAGAATCCTCCCCTGTTTTAAACATAGAACAAGAACAAGCATTCACACTCATTATAACAAAGATATTAAATGCAAGAACTTCCTGTAGCTGAGGAACAGTTGTCCCTCTAGGGTCCCTGTTGGTGGGTGGAGGGAAAAAACCCTCCTGGATGGTTGGGGCCCTCCTTAGTGGTGTGGTGGCTGACCAGCTGGTGTGCTCCATGTCCACTAATAAGTCCAACCTTACTTTTCCGCTCAGTCGATGATTTATAGTAATTTCAACCGATAGTATTTTAAAGTAAAGAGAGGGAGCAAAAAGAACAATTCACCTCCCTTATTTTCCAGTCCTCACACATACTGATCTGCACATGTTTTAGTGCTTTCAACAATGTGATTATCTTCTAAACTCCTGGAGCTTTTCTTTCACTCGTGACTCCATTTGTTTTCCTCCGTCGGCCGCTTGTTGCCATGGGAACGCCTTCAGTATCCTCTCCTCTAAGTTGGAGGACGGGTCCTCTCTGACAGCGGGCACCTCCATCCCCCGTACCCGTAGCTCCCGTGTAGCCTGATGTGCGTCCTCGTAGGTCCGTGGGCCGGTGCTCCAGTGGATCCGGATCCTCGTGAAAGGAGTTTGGAAACAAATACCCTTTTCTTTCAGCGCTTTTTTAATTCCCCCGTAGGCTCTGCGTTTTTCCATGACTTCGTGTGCATAATCATGGTCAAAGAAAATCGGTTTGTTGTTAAGATTAATTTTCTTTTTCCAGGCCAATGTCAATACCGTTTCCTTGACATCATACTGCTGAAAGTTAATCACAATGGACCGAGGTGTAGCATCGGGTCCTGGCTTGCGGGTCAAAGCTCTATGAGCCCGCTGAATCTGCAGAGACATACCGTCGGGGAGAGTCAGCTCCGTGGTCAGCAGGTTTTCCATAAACTTTATCATCGAGTCGCCCTCCGCGCCCTCCGGTACACCGTAAACTCGGATGTTGTTTCTTTTGGACCTACTTTCCAAATCGCACACTTTTTCCCGTAGCCTGGATTGCTCTCTCAGCAGGCTCAGCAGAGCGTCTTTCGTTGCAGCGCCGCTTGTTTCTACATCCGAAATGCGCTTCTCTGCCTCGGTGATCGCCTGGTCGTGTTCCTGGAGCCTGGTCCCGACTTCAGTTAGCTTCTCGTTTAGCTCGTGTTTTAGCGTTGTTAGCTCGTCCTTGAAGTCCTTCTTTAAGTCTCTCTTGAGTTCGGAGATGGCTAAGTGGACGTAATTTTTGAAGTCACGGATATTGTTCGAGGTAGTTGACAGTTCCCGAAACAGCTTGTCCGTAGATTCACCTCCATCTTTGCTAGCTAGCAGATCGACATTTTCTTCGTCAGTCGGCTCCATTTGTTTTTTGTCGGGTTTTAATTGTTGAATTACCTTCCCTCTCCGGGTCGTATCGTCTCTTTTTTGTTTCCCCCCACTCATGTCTTGTCCTTCAGAGTTTACACGTTAAAGTTTTCGAGTTTGAGGGTATTTTTGATATCGACTGAACGGAGCAATTTATTATGCGTCTATCCCCCGAGCCGCCATTTTGAATCCTGCACAGTGCTTTTAATCATAGACATTATCACAAAGCAGCTTTACAGAATATACAGTAGATTTTGATTCCTAATGAGCAAGCCAGAGCTAGAGCAGAAAAAAAAACTCACTGAGAAGAAAAAAGACAAATGAAGGATTCCAAGAAAGATGACTTTTCTCACTGCTAACATTTTAATAGTTTTGACTTACGTGAGTGTGATGTACTTCCTGTTTTCCAAGTTGTTTGCTTGTTTACGACAAGTATTTTTTCCACAAGTGTTGGCATGAATCACTGATCTTTTTATCTTCTCTGCAAATAATTTTTCAGTATCTTTTTCATTCTTGATTGTACTTTCACATTCCCTTTTTCCGCATTTTAATTTTTTTTCAGAGAACGCCAAGACCGTAAGTTTTTTTCCTCCCGTGAAAAGCAGAGGCCATCCACATCGGATCTGCTTTAATAACAACAGCTCTTCAATTAAGGTATGTAAATCCATTCATCATGGCACACCTTCAGCTTATTCAGTGTGCTGAGTGCAGGATGTTTAGTCATTCTTCCTCTATCACTAGTGATCGCTTTATTGTGATAAGTGCATATTAGCTAGTTCTCTGATGGAGAAGATTGCAGCCTTAGAGGTGTGCATCCTGACTTTAGAGAGAGTTAGTGAGAATGAGAGCAGCGTCATTTCTGCAGGGGAAAGTCTGGATGCCCTAGGTGGAGTTAGCAATTCCCCAACTCTGGCATTAGAGCCCTCACAGTGGGACAAATGGGTGACAACTCAGCGGTATAATCGCAGAGCCAATGCTACCACTGAAGTTCACCCATGGGAACACCACTCCTCTCCGCTTCACGTGTCAAACAGGTTTGCTCTCCTCAGTGACGCACCCACTGAGAAACCTGAAAGAGCTCTGGTTATAGGAGATTCTATCATATGGCACGTGAAATTAGCTAGGCCTTTAGGGGCACCAGCAGCTTTAGTCAGGTGTATGCCGGGAGCCAGGGCACAGGACATAGCAGGTAATCTTAGGGTCCTAGGCAAGCACAGGTTCTCAAAGATTGTTATCCACATAGAGGCTAATGATATACGCCTTTGTCAGTCTGAGGTTACAAAGAGTAACTTTGTAGAGGTGTTTAAATTAGCGAAGGTGATGTCCGATGCTGTAGTATGCTCTGGCCCCATCCTAATGCGGTGTGGCAATGTAGCTTACAGCAGGTTATGGCCGTTGAACCGCTGGTTGTCCAGGTGGTTCTCTGAAAACATTGTGGGCTTTACAGATAATTGGACTAATTTTGAGGGCACTACTGGCCTGATTGGGTGGGATGGTATCCATCCCACTCAGGAAGGTGCTGCTCTCATTTCTTGCAGCATACCTCATAGTCTCAGAACAGGTCTAGTTAACTTCTGACAATCCAGAGCCAAGGCCAGGGAGCAGACAAACAGGCTAATCCATCTGTCTACTAGCTGCACGGAGTCATCACTAAGGTTCCATTATATTGAGACTGTGTCTGTTCCCCAAGCTAAACAAAAAAGTAGAAGTACTCAGAGAGTTTGAGTAAACTAATTAATATAAAATTGGATCATACTGACTGTACAGCTGCTGCCACCTTTGATCTAAAGGTAGGACTCTTAAATATTAGATCTCTTACATTGAAAGTGCTAATTGTTAATGAACATATCACTGATCAGGAGTTTAATGTACTGTGTTTCACAGAAACATGGATTAAGCCAAATGAATACCGTATTTTTCGGACTATAAGTCGCACTTTTTTTCATGGTTCGGCTGGCCATGCGACTTATACTCCGGTGCGACGTATATATGTTTTGTTTTTTTTTTCACCGCGGAATAACTGGAGCTGATGCTGAGTCTGACGACAGCCACGCAGAAGAAGAGGAAACGGCGCTTCATCTGCCGCTGGAGGCAGAGTTGTTCAGAAGCGACACCGAGGATGAGGAATTCAATGGATTTGCTGATTTGGAGTGAAATCATCAGCTTGATAAACTTGACTGACCTGTGTTTTATTATTAATGATAGGCCTATAGTTATTTAAATAAGTTATGTAGTGATTTTAGGCAGTGCTTAATTTGTGAAGTGGGAGGTCCCAGAACGCAGGAGGTGGGTGGGTCCGGCGACTCAAAAAAAAAAAAAAAAAGGCGGGGGATGGTTTCCTATAACTTTACGCACATGCGCTTATTGTGTGTGTAAAATAATTATAATAATAATAATAATAATATCAGACATTATGATCTTAGAAAACGCTTTAGTGACAAACAGTTACAGACAGTAATATGTCGTGATATTATATTATAAAATATTAATTTTTATTAGTCTATATATTAAATTATATATTACATTTATCTTCTAAAATAACAGACTGTACTCATCACAGCCGGTTTATTTCACCATTGGAGATCAGATCACACAAGACATGAGTTAAATGACTCATTTTAAGGATTTAAGTAGGGGATTTAAAAGCGGTTGTTGGTTTTTTTTTTCACTAGACGGTTGTTTTTACTACCGTACCTGTCTTTGGAGATGATATACCTATAGCCTACTTGACCTCTGATTTGATGAAATAAAATTCGACAAAAATGAAGAATGACACTCCTCGATGATGACTACAGCTTTAATAACACAGATGAAAGAGCCATGGGGCGATAATAAGCCCTACCGGTAAAAATATTCTAAAAGCAAACTGATTAATGCATCAGTAATAGGCTACTAATATTAGTTATAATAATAATATAGGCTATTAGTAATAACGATAGTGATAGTATTAAAGATAGTAGTAGATATTTAAAATAATCAGACTAGGCTACTTACAGGGCAAAGGGCACGTTATCACTGCTCAGCTGTTCGTTTATTAAATAAACCATGCAGTCGCGCAGTAACCACGCGCCGCTTATCAGGTAGAATCACAGATTCCATGGATAGAATAACCCTTCAAAAAAGTGCGACTTATAGTCCGGTGCGATGTATATATGTTTTTTTCGTCTTCATAATGCATTTTTTGGCTGATGCGACTTAAACTCCGGAGCGACGTATAGTCCGGAAAATACGGTATATAGCATTAAATGAAAGTAGTCCTCCTGGATACAACTGATAATTGAAGTGATAACTTATTCACCATTTAAAAAATTATATATATATATATATATATATATATATATATATTAAAAATACTGGCATAGGAGGAGGCATCACAGTTATTTATAATGATTATCTAGGCGCAACACAAAAATCTGGTTATAAATTTAATACTTTTGAAGTTCTTCATACTAATATAATGTATGTAGCCTGAAAAAATAAGTCTACCCTGTCAATTCTGTGAGGAGGCCTAGGAAAACACTTTACCTGGTCACATTTATTTTGACATTTTCTATTATATATAGTTTAAAAATACATGCTTTCCTGAACTGAATTATGTTTCTCTTTTGCATGTATCTTAACCAGTAGTAATTTTCAAGGAAATACTTATATATATATTTTTAAATGCTGAATAAGTTATCACTTCGATTATCAGTATTATCCACATCAATCCTCATCACCTGAGGTAAAAATCACTCATGGCATTTCAACACGAGCCTCGTCATCATCATCGCTTCACTTAATCACTGATTCATCCAGTCAGTTCTGTTCTGCAAGCTAAAGTTCTTTTTATTAACATATTTCTTTCAGGTCAGTATATTAACCTTGCTGAATTTGTTAAACTGGCTCCTTACACAACACAATCTTCGCGAGCAGACACCAAGACAAGGTTACAAAGTAGCCTCATAAAAACATTTCCATATCTATGTCCATTTTCTTAAAGTGGAGACATCAAAATATGTTATTTGCAGAAATTTTTGGGGGTTGTTTTCCAGAATTCTGGGCCACTTCATAAATACACTCCTGTAATAAGATCAGTAGAGGAACAATAAAATATAATCACCACTACATCCTTACCGAAAACTAGAGGTGTTGTAGGTGCTGGGAGAAGAGCAGGAGTTGGACCTTTCGCCTCTGAAAAAGCAGCGAGCCGCAGGTGGTTGTGGGACATTGTAATCAAAGCCCTCCCCTCCTTCACTGACTCCTCGCACCCGTGATCGCACTGCAAATGCCACCTCCAGCACACACGAGTCCTCTGATGGAGAACTGTCGTCTGGAATATCTACAATCTCAGACATCAGCAGAGAGCCACTGTCACCTGACACTGAAGGAGCGACAGACAGACAGAAAAAGAGAGAGAGAGTGGGTGAGAGAGGGGGAGCGTACGTACAAACTGTACATACAATACACAGTGGCACTGCATGGACAGAGTGAACATAAATCTGAGTACCTTCACCGCTGAAGGCCACAGACGTTCCTCTCTCGGCAGAAGGCTCGCCAGTGTGAGTGGGCTACAGACAGACAGTGTCATAGGCTTAATCTCATGCAACTGTGTAAAGAAAGCAAATGGATCACAGCATCACATACCCACATAACGGAGGTAGATACTCTATTCCCTTGCATGCTCTTACCTGACTGAGGTCCCTTTTCCCCATCACTGCTTCATACGGAGGAGGACAGTCTGTAGGGTACAGAGGCACGGGACTCTCCATTGAGCCATTATACGTGATACTATAGACACACAGAAACAGGAACTTGTTGTGAAACAGGATGCAGGTGTCAAGGTTTCGACCAACACGATGTTGGAGTTTCTGGGTGTGCACATCTCTGAAGACCTGTCCTGGAGCAACAACACCGCATCACTGGCCAAAAAAGCCCAACAGCGTCTGTACTTCCTCCGCAAACTGAGGAGAGCAAGAGCCCCGGCCCCCATTATGCACATGTTCTACAGAGGCACCATCGAGAACATCCTGACCAGCTGCATCACCGTGTGGTACGGCGCCTGCACCATGTCCTGCTGCAAGTCTCTGCAGCGCATCGTGAGAGCAGCTGAGAGGATCATTGGTGTCTCTCTCCCTTCTCTAATGGATATTTATAACTCCCGCCTCACCCGCAAAGCCATCAGGATTGCAGGTGACCCCACCCACCCATCTCACAGCCTCTTCAGCCTGCTGCCATCGGGGAGGAGACTGCGGAGTCTCCGGGCCAAAACCAGCAGGCTCAAGAACAGTTTCTTTCACCAGGCAGTCAGGAGGCTCAACTCCCTCCCTGTTCTGCCCCTCATCCCCCCTCTGCCCCCTGCCACAGATTCTGCTCGCACACCCCCCTTCAGCATCTGACATGTCATCCTCACAGTTCCCCCCCCCAACACGTGCGCACACACACATACATACATACATACATCTCATTGTTCATTAACACACTGAACTCAGGGACCGCACATCTCACTTTACCGCACATCTCACTTTACCTCGCTCATTTGCACTATTCTGCACTACCTCATCTTAACAGCTGCTAATTTGTTTATACTGCTTATTTCATGTTTCATGTTTACCTGCTATACCTCAAGTGCCCTTGACTCAAACAATATAAACAGTATAAATAAACAGTATAAACACTAGATAAGAACAAGACAGACTAATTTATTGCATTGCCTGTTTGCACCGTGGGTCAGAGAGGACTGATATTTCATCTGTGCTGTATGTCGAGCATGTATAGCATATTTGACAATAAAGTTGACTTGACTTGACTTGACTTTAAACCAGGCCAATTCGACCAAATCTCTGAGACGATAAGAGGAAGAAACCTTGAAAGGAACCAGACTAATATTGTGACTCGAAATCATTCTGCCTGTATAACTGTATATTATTCTATCCACATTCACTGGATATGAGCAATCACATGCTCGGATTGGCTATTCTACTACTAGGATCATATACCATGAGTAGGGAAAAACAAAGAGTATTGCTGAACCAACTGAGGACGAAATAAAAATTCCATTCGAAAACAAAACCCCCCCCCCAAAAAAAAACAACAAAAATATGGAATAAAAGTCTTTGATGGTAAGAACGTATATTAAAAAAAATTCAAGCATTATTATTATCGCATTTTTCACAAATTACTACTGTCATTTTGCTGGTTTGTTCACATTCTAAGCGGAAATTATTTTGTCAGACATTTTGTATAAAGTGTTGATTTATGAAATTTGAAAAAAATAAAAATAAAAATAGTGTTTCTCAAAATCCAGTGAATGTGGACATAATAAAACAGTTATTCCACTCAATCACCTCGTACATGGCTTATAGCTAACTCAGCGCTACGTGCCTCGTTGGCTATCAGCTCATGTACAGTACATCTCGATTTCGTGGAATAACTGTTAATTATAAAATCAAGCAGTGCCAAGTGTGTTAAAAAGAACTTGAGTATGAGCATTATTATAATTGTAACTTCTTGAAATTTAAAACTTAATTTTCTTGGATAAAACTGAACTTATCAACTGTTCAGTAATGGAGATTTGAGTGTAACCTGTTCATTGCACTGCTGAAACAACATCCACAGAGACTTAAGTGTATCTGTGTGGTACCATCTGTGTGGTACCAGCATCACAAAAAGTTTCGTTCTCCACCAGCAGAACTAGTTCTCTTACAGCAGCTTATACAACGGTGTTGTTGAAATCTTTGTGATGATTAATTTTTTGACAACACCTCTGGATGGAATAGTGGTGCAGTGGTTTGCACTGTTGCCTCATAGCAAGAAGGTTCTGGATTCAAACCTTTCTGTGTGGAATTTGCAGGATCTCCTCGTGCCTGTGTGGGTTTCCTCAGGGTACTCTGGTTTCCTCCCAGATTAACCATTTACACCTGTAGGTTAACTGGCTGCTCTAAATTGCCTGTGAGTGTGAAAGGCTATCTGTCTCTTTGTGTGAGCCCCACAATAGACTGGTGATGTTTCCAGGGTAAACCCCACCTCTCGCCCAATGTCAGCTGGGATTGGCTCCAGCTCACCCTCAACCCACAATAGGTCAGCGATATAGAGAAAAGTTGAATGAAAAACAGCTCGAAGCATTGTTCCGGCTGTAATAATTACAGTTTAATATTAATGTGCTGGTTTGAATACATTATTGTTTCTGTAGGAACCGACAATTCTCAGTTACTTGTATGGCCGATGCGCCATATAATTCAAACTAAATAATAAATTAATTTTAAAAATTTGTTGTTATTTAACAAAACACATATTCATTCACAAAACTGTGAAGATTTCTACAGGGAGATGTTTAACATTTATGGATGGAGTCTCAGGTGTCAGTGCTTTGTAACAGTCAATGTTGAGAGAGTCGTTTTTTCAGTAACATGAAAAAAAGTTGAAAAAAAAGCATTTTCTAATTAACTTCAACCAAGAGATGAGGGAAAGGCGATTTTTAATATAGAGAGGATATTACATAGTGGTGCAAAGTTTATCTTCCAGTGGTGAATGTATATATCATTCGTAAGTGATGCAAATGAGTGAAAATATTTTTCAACATGAGAAGATAAATTTCATATCATTGCACCACCACGTAATGTCTCATCTCATCTCATTATCTCTAGCCGCTTTATCCTTCTACAGGGTCGCAGGCAAGCTGGAGCCTATCCCAGCTGACTAAGGGCGAAAGGCGGGGTACACCCTGGACAAGTCGCCAGGTCATCACAGGGCTACTACGTAATGTTCTTTATATTATATGGATACATCCACAAAAAACACTCAAGTGGTCTCAACTCGTCTTCGACTCTTTCAGTATCATGCTAGCTGAACAGAATATATCTGATAGACCATGAAAAAAAGCCAGCCAATATTATTTAAATACAGTATGTCACTCAGATCCATGATGTGGTTTGTATGAAAAATGTGGGTTTTTCAACACAAGAAGATAAACTTCATATCTTCAAGCCAACGTGTGATTTTCTTTTTATTATATAGACACACTGACAAACAAAAACTACCCAAATTTGTCAAAACAATTCAGTGACTTGAAGATATTGGAAAATATGTTACTCAATGTCCTGGATGTAGCTCGTATGAAAATTTGAGTGGCGTATTTCCCAGTAAAATACTTGTGTCTATATAATAAATACAACCCCGATTCCAAAAAAGTTGGGACAAAGTACAAATTGTAAATAAAAACGGAATGCAATGATGTGGAAGTTTCAAAATTCCATATTTTATTCAGAATAGAACATAGATGACATATCGAATGTTTAAACTGAGAAAATGTATCATTTAAAGAGAAAAATTAGGTGATTTTAAATTTCATGACAACAACACATCTCAAAAAAGTTGGGACAAGGCCATGTTTACCACTGTGAGACATCCCCTTTTCTCTTTACAACAGTCTGTAAACGTCTGGGGACTGAGGAGACAAGTTGCTCAAGTTTAAGGATAGGAATGTTAACCCATTCTTGTCTAATGTAGGATTCTAGTTGCTCAACTGTCTTAGGTCTTTTTTGTCGTATTTTCCGTTTTATGATGCGCCAAATGTTTTCTATGGGTGAAAGATCTGGACTGCAGGCTGGCCAGTTCAGCACCCGGACCCTTCTTCTACACAGCCATGATGCTGTAATTGATGCAGTATGTGGTTTGGCCTTGTCATGTTGGAAAATGCAAGGTCTTCCCTGAAAGAGACTGTGGCAGCGGGGGCATGATCAAGCGCCGGTCTGTGACAGGAGGGCGGAGTTGGGGAAGGTAAGTGGCAGAATCGCTACACCTGAGTGTAATTAACCTGTGTTTTGTGTGTTCTCCCCAGTAAACCGCGCCCTATTTAAGGAGGGAGAGTGAGAGCGGAGGGGAGTTGTTGCCGAGAGGAGATTACAGTGTGTGTGTGCGCGAGTCAGTCTCTGAGTGTTGGTTCTGAGTGTTAGACTGAAAAGTTTGGCAATAAAAGCCTGTATTGCATCCTGATCTCTGTCCTGCTGTCTTCTGTGCTCCATCCACACGTTGTACCCGCTACAGTGGTGCCGAAACCCGAGACAGGTGGAGCACCTGTCCTGCAGCCCCATGGAATCCTCCCCGTTCGCGGACTTGGTCCACGCCCTCACCACGGCTCAGCAGAGCCAGCACCAGGCACTCGTCACGCCCCGGAAGGAGCAGGAGCGCCGCTTCGAAGCCCTGGTGCTGGCTCAGCAGGAAGACCGAGAGGCATTCCGGCGCCTCCTCGCGTCGGCGGGGTCCACCAGCGACCCGGCCGCGGGCCCATCTCCCATCACCTTGACTAAGATGGGCCCGCAGGACGACCCCGAGGCTTTCATCGCGTTGTTCGAGCAGGTCGCCGAAGCCTCGGGGTGGCCGATGGAAAAGCGCGCGGCGCGCCTCCTCCCCCTCCTGACGGGAGAGGCGCAGTTAGCCGCACTACAGCTCCCCGTCGACCACCGGCTGGCCTACGCCGACCTTCGCCGGGCTGTCCTCCAGCGCGTGGGGCGCACGCCGGAGCAGCAGCGCCAGCGCTTCCGCGCGCTGCGGATGGAGGAAGTCGGCAGCCCGTTCCGTTCGGCCAGCAGCTCCGGGACGCCTGCTGGCGGTGGCTGAGGGCCAAAGATCGCGACGCCGAGGGAATCATCGACCAGGTGGCGCTGGAACAGTTCATCGCCCGCCTACCCGCCGGAACCACGGAGTGGGTCCAGTGCCACCACCCAGCGTCGCTGGATCAGGCCGTAGGACTGGCGGAGGATCATCTGGCGGCTGTCCCGGAGGCAGGACAATGGATGACATCATCTTCTCTCTCCTCTTCTCTCTCTCTCTCTCTTCCCCCTCCTCCCGTGTCCCGTCCTCGCCCCATTCCCCCACCACGGAGGCGGGGGCCGGCTCCACCCCAGCCGGCCCGCCGCACCCGTGGTGCCCTCCCGTTTCTCCCTTCTGTGTCTGTCTCTCCCCCCCCTCAGGTGAGTGACCCTCAAACCACAGCTGCAGAGGGGAGGCCCAGGCCGGTTTGTTGGCGCTGCGGGGAACCGGGCCACCTGCAGCAACAGTGTGCCGCGATGGAGGTGGGGGCAGTGGTGCGGATCCCCGACGCGCCAGAGGCTGCCCTCGATCAGGCCGGAGCGTATCACATACCGGTAAGTGTACAAGGGGCGACATATCAGGCGTTGGTGGATTCGGGTTGCAATCAGACCTCGATCCGCCAAAGCCTGGTGCAAGACGAGGCATTGGGGGGAGCACAAGGGGTGAAGGTGTTGTGTGTGCACGGGGATATTCACTGCTACCCGTTGGTGTCGGTCCACATACATTTCAGAGGGGAAAAATCAATAGTGAAGGCGGCGGTTAATCCTCGCCTTACCCACTCTTTGATCTTGGGGACTGATTGGCCGGGATTTCGGGGGTTGATGGCACGCCTAGTAAAGAGTGGGTCCTGCCGGTTATCAGGGGAAGGTCCCGGTGTCGCTTTGGCTGGAGCTGCGGTCGCAGAGCCGTCTACGTCATCTCCGCAACAGAGTGAGGAGCCCCCGGCCCCTCCTCTTTCTACTGGGGAATCCCTCGCGGATTTCCCACTGGAACAATCGCGAGACGAGACTCTGCGACACGCATTTGACCAAGTGAGAGTAATCGATGGTCAAACGCTCCAGCCGAATGCCACCCCGTCCTTCCCCTATTTTTCCATTTTAAAGGATAGGTTATACCGAGTGACGCAGGACACTCAGATGAAGGAGCGAGTCACCCAGTTGTTAATTCCAAAGAGCCGCCGGGAATTGGTATTCCAGGCGGCTCACTTTAATCCCATGGTGGGACACCTCGGGCAGGATAAAACACTCGCCCAGATAATGGCCCGATTCTATTGGCCGGGGATTCGCGGCGACGTCCGTAAGTGGTGTACGGCGTGCCGCGAATGCCAGTTAGTAAATCCAGCGGCCATTCCAAAAGCGCCCTTGCGCCCCCTACCATTAATCGAGACCCCGTTTGAAAGAATTGGGATGGAACTCGTCGGGCCATTAGATCGGTCAACACGAGGGTACCGCTTTATATTGGTTCTGGTGGACTATGCAACGCGATACCCGGAAGCGGTGCCTCTTCGCAATATCTCCGCACGTAGTATTGCAGAGGCCCTCTTCCACGTCATCTCCCGGGTTGGAATCCCGAAAGAGATTCTGACGGACCAACGCACCTCGTTTATGTCACGAACACTGACCGAACTGTATGGGCTACTGGGTATTAAGCCGATCCACACCAGCGTGTATCACCCACAGACGGACGGTTTAGTCGAACGGTTCAATCGCACCCTCAAGAATATTATCAAAAAATTCGTAAGTGAGGACGCACGTAACTGGGATAAGTGGCTCGAACCCTTGTTGTTTGCAGTGCGAGAGGTCCCCCAAGCCTCCACGGGGTTCTCCCCATTTGAATTATTGTATGGGCGTAAGCCGCACGGCATCTTAGATGCACTGCGGGAAAATTGGGAGGAGGGACCTTCACAGAGCAAAAACGAAATTCAGTACGTTATGGATCTGCGCGCAAAACTCCACACGCTCACCCACCTAACTCAGAAGAATTTGCGGCAGGCCCAGGAACGGCAAACCCGCCTGTACAACAAGGGCACGCGCCTTAGAGAGTTCACTCCGGGAGATAAGGTACTCGTCCTGTTGCCCACGTCAAGCTCCAAATTAATCGCCAAGTGGCAAGGGCCCTTTGAGGTCACACGGCGAGTCGGGGACGTCAACTATGAGGTTAGGCGAACGGACAGGGAGGGGGCGCTACCACCTCAAGCTGCTGAAACTCTGGAACGAGGAGGTCCCCGTGGCGTTGGTGTCGGTAGTTCCGGAGAAGGCGGAGCTGGGGCCGGAGGTCCAAAAAGGGTCATTGGCATCTCGCACCTCTCCGGTCCCCTGTGGAGACCACCTCTCCCCGACCCAACTCACGGAGGTCGCCCAGTTGCAGGCAGAGTTTTCGGATGTGTTCTCGCCCCTGCCCGGTCGCACTAACCTCATAGAACACCACATAGAGACGCCCCCGGGGGTGGTAGTGCGTAGCCGTCCTTATAGATTACCCGAACACAAAAAAAAGGTGGTTCGGGAAGAACTTCAGGCCATGCTCGAAATGGGCATCGTCGAGGAGTCCCACAGTGACTGGAGCAGCCCGGTGGTCTTGGTTCCCAAGGCCGACGGCTCGGTCCGGTTCTGTGTGGACTAGGTTTGGCACGGTTATGGGAAAAAAACCGAACCGTACGATACGCCTGTTGCGGTGCAATACGCGTATAAACCGCGGTACCCCTATTTAAGACGTTTGCCAAAAAAAAAAAGAAAGCCGAATGCCCGTATGAAACCACGTGGTTCTCTTTCGCGCGGCGAAAGAATTGAAGTGACAGCGGAGTGTGGATGGCAAGTGCAAAAATGGCAAGTGGGAGTGGAGAAGGCAGGTCGTCGTACATAGAGGATGCCCCCGCGGCATTCAAATCAGGTGTGTGGGAACATTTTGGTTTTCCCATTACATCCGATGACGCCGGCAAAAAATCAATTGACAAAAACGTCACAATATGCAAGCTTTGTAAAGTACGAATGCCGTACACTCGTGGGAATACTTCAAATATGTCTGCACATCTAAAGAGACATCACATGAGTGTATCAGAGGAGGTGAGGAGAGAGCCTGCCAAAACGCAAACTCAGATCACTGCGGCATTCAAACAGACTCTGCCTTACTCCTGACACTTTGTATAAATACTGTAGTAAATAAAAAAGCTGTTGAAATCATCCATGTCTTCCCTCTTGCTGTTTCAAAGTACTACCTGGCTTTTCATCAGAGATTGTTCATAAAATGTGCTTATGTCAACTCAAACTCAGTTTGTGCATGATTATTTCATTGTAACTATAATTTTAACCTCTCTTAAATGCTGTATCCTAAACTATGTTTACTTAAGGTAAATAGTAGGCTATATGCCCAAATACAGAGTACTTAAGATTTAAAAAAAAAAAACCCGCAATACGTACCGAACCACAGACCTCAAACCGCAATACGTACCGAACCGCGACTTTTGTGAACCGTGCCACCCCTAGTGTGGACTATAGAAAAGTCAACGTGGTGTCTAAATTCGGCGCGTACCCAATGCCCCGTATTGATGAGCTGCTCGATCGACTAGGCACGGCTCGCTTTTACTCGACACTGGATTTGACGAAGGGATATTGGCAGATCCCCTTGACTCCATTATCCTGGGAAAAAACGGCCTTTTCCACACCGTTCGGCTTACACCAGTTCGTCACACTTCCGTTTGGGCTGTTTGGGGCGCCCGCTACGTTTCAGCGGCTGATGGACCGGGTCCTCCGGCCCCACGCCACCTATGCGGCCGCTTACTTAGACGACATCATCATTTATAGTAATGACTGGCAGCGGCACCTGCAACACCTGAGGGCCGTCCTTAGGTCGCTGAGGCGGGCGGGGCTCACTGCCAACCCGAAGAAGTGTGCGATTGGGCGGGTGGAAGTATGGTATCTGGGCTTCCACTTGGGTAATGGGCAGGTGCGTCCCCAAATTAATGAGACAGCAGCAATTGCGGCCTGCCCGAGGCCCAAGACCAAAAAGGGGGTGAGACAGTTCCTGGGGCTGGCTGGCTATTATCGTAGGTTTATACCTAATTATTCGGACGTCACCAGCCCGCTGACTGACCTCACTAAAAAGGGGGCGCCAGATCCTGTCCAGTGGACGGAGCAGTGCCAGCGGGCTTTCTCTGAGGTAAAGGCTGCACTGTGTGGGGGGCCACTTTTGCACTCCCCTGACTTCTCTCTCCCTTTTTTGTTACAGACGGATGCGTTGGACAGAGGGCTGGGGGCCGTTTTGTCCCAGCAGGTGGGGGGAGAGGATCGCCCAGTGTTATACATCAGCCGAAAGCTGTCAGTGCGTGAGGGGCGCTACAGCACCATCGAGAAAGAGTGCCTGGCGATCAAGTGGGCGGTCCTCACCCTCCGTTACTACCTGCTGGGGCGCTCTTTCACCCTCTGTTCGGACCACGCGCCCCTCCAGTGGCTCCACCGCATGAAGGATGCCAACGCGCGGATCACCCGTTGGTATCTGGCGCTCCAACCTTTCAACTTCAAGGTGGTCCACAGGCCGGGGGCACAGATGGTCGTGGCAGACTTCCTCTCCCGTCAAGGGGGGGGGGGGAGTCGGCTGCGGGCCGGACGGGTGCCCGGCCTGAGTCGGGCGGTGGGGGTATGTGGCAGCGGGGGCGTGGTCAAGCACCGGTCTGTGACAGGAGGGCGGAGTTGGGGAAAGTAAGTGGCAGAATCACTACACCTGAGTGTAATTAACCTGTGTTTTGTGTGTTCTCCCCAGTAAACCGCGCCCTATTTAAGGAGGGAGAGTGAGAGCGGAGGGGAGTTGTTGCCGAGAGGAGATTACAGTGTGTGTGTGCGCGAGTCAGTCTCTGAGTGTTGGTTTTGAGTGTTAGACTGAAAAGTTTGGCAATAAAAGCCTGTATTGCATCCTGATCTCTGTCCTGCCATCTTCTGTGCTCCACCCACACGTTGTACCCGCTACAGAGACGTTGTCTGGATGGGAGCATATGTTGCTCTAGAACCTGGATATACCTTTCAGCATTGATGGTGTCTTTCCAGATGTGTAAGCTGCCCATGCCACACGCACTAATGCAACCCCATACCATCAGAGATGCAGGCTTCTGAACTGAGCGCTGATAACAACTTGGGTCGTCCTTCTCCTCTTTAGTCCGAATGACACGGCGTCCCTGATTTCCATGAAGAACTTCAAATTTTGATTCGTCTGACCACAGAACAGTTTTCCACTTTGCCACAGTCCATTTTAAATGAGCCTTGGCCCAGAGAAGACGTCTGCACTTCTGGATCATGTTTAGATACGGCTTCTTCTTTGAACTATAGAGTTTTAGCTGGCAACGGCGGATGGCACGGTGAACTGTGTTCACAGATAATGTTCTCTGGAAATATTCCTGAGCCCATTTTGTGATTTCCAATACAGAAGCATGCCTGTATGTGATGCAGTGCCGTCTAAGGGCCCGAAGATCACAGACACCCAGTATGGTTTTCCGGCCTTGACCCTTATGCACAGAGATTCTTCCAGATTCTCTGAATTGTTTGATGATATTATGCACTGTAGATGATGATATGTTCAAACTCTTTGCAATTTTACACTGTCGAACTCCTTTCTGATATTGCCCCACTATTTGTCGGCACAGAATTAGGGGGATTGGTGATCCTCTTCCCATCTTTACTTCTGAGAGCCGCTGCCACTCCAAGATGCTCTTTTTATACCCAGTCATGTTAATGACCTATTGCCAATTGACCTAATGAGTTGCAATTTAGTCCTCCAGCTGTTCCTTTTTTGTACCTTTAACTTTTCCTGCCTCTTATTGCCCTTGTCCCAACTTTTTTGAGATGTGTTGCTGTCATGAAATTTCAAATGAGCCAATATTTGGCATGAAATTTCAAAATGTCTCACTTTCGACATTTGATATGTTGTCTATGTTCTATTGTGAATACAATATCATTTTTTGAGACTTGTAAATTATTGCATTCCGTTTTTATTTACAATTTGTACTTTGTCCCAACTTTTTTGGAATTGGGGTTGTACTATTTTAAACATAGCTACTGTTAATAAGCAGAGAAGTACCGAGAGGAAATCGTGCTTCTGTGTGTGTGTGTGTGTGTGTTTCTCACCTCTGAGCATCAGTCTCAGAGCTGCACGTGTATTCGGGGGGGTAGTAAGGAGGCGGAGGGATGGGTGGGACAAACTCTTCAAAGTCCATCATATTACTGAGAAAGGCATCCTGAGGAGTGGTGCATTCTGGGTTAACTGAGCGTGTTCGGTGAGGAGCCAGCTACAGAGACACAGAGGAGCCAAGGACATGGTAAAGGTGTTAAAGTGTTCTTGATTAACCAAGCTACATGGTCACAAGGAAATCAGTCTGACTGTTGTGTGTGTAGAAGCAGGTATGTATATGTACAGTACTCTAAGTGTACAAAGGCATTTAGGATTCATTACAATATGCACTGATGTGTTGTTGCTTTTTTTTTTGTTGTCGCAAAATGTCCATGTAAATGTTGCCTCATACTCACCAGGTGAAGCAAGTCCAGAGAAAAAATATGGATGCTACAGGTGACCGTGGACAAAGTGCAAATGATGGTAGAGAGGATGCTAAGCCCACAGGCACTAAACAGCAGGTCCTACACACACACACAAAATACACAGGTATTTTCATGGGTAAAAAACAAGACATGTTCATTCACAGGCTGTTCATGATAAAGATCATTATTAATATGTATACTAATAGCTCGTCCATACAGTCAAGTGGAGCAAATGTTAATGTTAATATGTTTAACAAATATTATTCACATATCCTCTTAGACTACAGGATCTACCACTTGCAGGTATTGCACAACGTAGTTCACTACTTTGATTGGGTCCCATTATAACCTGCTCTCTTGACGTATGGAAACATGTCCTTCAAGTTCCTTGGTTATAACTGTAAATTCCATAGATTCTCTCGTATCTGGCACAACAATCATCTCTTGACAGGATCTAAACCCTTTGTTTTTCCTTCTTGGTCAAATAGAAATGCTCATACACTGAATGATCTTTTCAACTCAGATGGTTTACGTTGTTTTCATGACCTTCACAACTCCTTTTCTCTTCCCAGTACATCCTATTTCTTATACCTTAGGTTATATTCTGGACTTAGGACATATGGGGTTCCCTGGGATATCCATTTAGATAATCATCCTCTGCTTGAACATCTACAAAAATTTTTATCAACCCAGGGTTTGGTTTCTTATTTGTATAATTTATTTACTACACATCAAGATCTGGTCATTGGTCCTTTTTCAGTGTGGTGCAGGTAGCTTGGCAGACTTGATGTGGAATTTGATTGGGAGACTATTTGGAACAATATTTTCATTTCTTCAAAAAACCTGGCTCATTGATTAGGCCACACCAATTCGATTAGTTGGTTCTCGGAATAGCCGCTTGAAGAAAATGCAAAATGAAAAAAAAATTTAAATCAGACTCCCGCCAACAGAAAAGGTCACGTGACGTGAGATCACGTGACGTCAAAAACCAATCAAATCGCCCCTTTCACTTTCATTAAAGACTTGTGAAGTAGCCTACTCCTGGTCAAATCTTTTTTTCTGTGCATTGTAGATGTTCAATTGACTGTAATTCAATCGTTCATTTAGCCTATCTGTTTACTGGTTTGCCTGTATTGCTTGGTCTATTTCCACCGCTAATTTTACCGTCAGAGCATTTTTTTATTTTTATTTCGCCTGCTCGCTTCATATTTTTCCTGAAAAAATCCGAGAACCAACTAATTAAATTGGTGTGGCCTTAAGACTTTTTAAGTTTGCTCACAACAGAGCTTAGTTAATGAAAATCTCTCATGACAAAATCTGTAATAAATGTAGTACAGGCTCTGTCTGGGACTATTATATCCCCATTCACTGGATATAAGCAATCACACTACTCTACTACTAGGCTATCAGAATATATACCGTGAGAAGAGAAAAACAAAATGGCGGAGCGTGTTGCTGAACCAACCGAATACAAAATAAAAACTCTAAAACAAAACCCCAAAAATACAAAAAAAGCAATGAAAATAAAAGTATTTGATGGTAAGAATGTATTTTTTATTTTTCAAGAATTATGATTCTAGCATTTTTGTCAGTAAATTGGCTGAGAACGCTTTGACTACAAACATGGACACCTCGAACTACAATCCCCAAGTCTCACAGCGCCCTCTGTCTTCCGACTACTGATCTCAGCTGACACTCATTTCCCTAATCACTGCTCTCCCCATTTAAGTCTCACACACATGCCACTTCAGTGTGAAGTATCATTCTGCTCCATGCAGTTCATATCAAGCTGTGGTAATTCTGACTGCCTCTCTATTTCTGCCCTTTGCTTACTCTCTCACGGTTTCACCCTTTGTCTTTCCTCCACCACGTTGTTCGCCAATCACCCGACCCTCACTTGCTACCGAACACAATAACTGTCTCTCGATTTGGATTTGTCTACAGTTTGCGTCATGCCTTCTTCTGCACATACATTCGTAAGTGCCTGCATTCTGACAGGATACTTCACCGCTATAGATGTAGGAGAGGAAGTGAAACAAACTGCGCTTAACGCCCAGGGACACCTTCTGGGAGAACATCAGCAGATGCTAGCGGACCTCAACACAAGAATGGTGCAATTAGCTTCTGTGATGTCGCAGGCCCTCCTAGCATGCCCTGAGGCTCCTCCAAACCCTACGCTGCAACTTCCTGCTCTGGAAAGATTCATGGGAAACACAGATAAACGCAGATAAACTACTTTGACTAGGTCCCATATAAGGGTTTCTTGCTACAGTGCTCCATGTATTTTGCTTCCATGCCTAACCTGTCTGAAGAACATAAAATTGTGAAGTTCCTCTCTTTTCTTACCAGTAAAGCACAGTGCCAGTGCCGTTTGGAACCAAGGAGATGAGCAAACGAAGTCTTACCAGCAATTTCTCGCTCAATTCAAGAGGGTATTTGACCATGAAACTGAGGGGACTGAAGTAGGAGAGAGCCTTCTCAACATTTCCCACGGTTTGCATAGCGTGGCTGAATACGTGTTGGACTTCGGGACACTGGCGGCCACCAGTGGGTGGAATGATCCAGCATTGAAGGCAGTCTTTCATCAAGGTCTGCGTCCCAAGATTCTCAGCGAGCTCGTCTGCAAGGATGAAGATGATTTCTTGGGCTTCGCAAACTTCTATCGCCGTTTCATTAGGGGTTTCAGCACGATCGCCGCTCCCTTAACTCCCTTGCTCTAGATTCACTCATCGACCTAGCCATCCACCTGGACCATCTATTGTCACACCGCCCCTCCATTCAGGAAAGTGTTCAGCCATATGAAAGCAAATCACCCATGGATCTATCTAATACCCGGTTGACACGTTCCAAACGTCTCCGGAGGAAACAGGAGAGCTTATGCTTCTACTGCGGGAATGCCGAGCACCAGCTCAGACAGTGTCACCTCCATCTGTCTTGTGCAACTCCCACTGCAGGTCCTGCACGTAGCGTGAGTCCCACACAAACTTTCAATTCAAAATCATTTAAGGTTCCTGTACTGTTAAAGTTGGCAAACTCCACACATATCTTCTCTGTGTTTATTGATCCAGGGGCAGAGGGGAACTTTGTCAGCAACTTCGTTACCCAGCGGTTCAACCTGCCAACAACCCCTCTCCAAAATGCACTCCATATGCAAGCTATCGACAGAGGACCCATAGGAGAAGGTCTCGTCACAAGGCGCACCATCCCCCTTCATATCCAGGTGGGGGTGTTACATTCAGAGTTCATCTCCCTCTACTAGGGTTGGGCGGTATTACGGTAAGAAGGTATCCCGAGGTATCCAAAAGTACCAACGGTATCGGTCTCATTACCATCATTTTAAAAAAATATATAATATCTAAATAAATATGGAGTACATGAGGTCATAATATAAAATAATAAATTGAAGATCATCCCGAATAACTGTGTGATCGTATTTTCACTAATTCTATTAATTTCCTAAAGAAGTTCTCATCGCGTGCAGGGTTGTTTATGTCGTTACCATGGCAACCCTGCGTGACATTTTGGAGTCTGACAGAAAGCTTCGCAAGAGACTGAGACCGGGGGTGTCATGGCTCAGATGGCTAAGGCACCGTACCATAAATCCGGGGACCCGGGTTCGATTCCGACCCGAGGTTATTTCCCGATCCCGTCTCTCTCTCCCCCGCTCATTTCCTGTCTCTCTATACTGTCCTATCTAAAAAAAAAAAAAAGAGACTGAGACCGCGGTTGAAAGATGGCAAGTCAAGATAACGAGTTAGTGGCAAAAAAAAAAATACAACATCGGCAGTGTGGCAGTATTTTGGTTTCAAACCAAACGAAAAATCTAATATGTCCCCTAAGGCACACCATAGCCTGGGGTACTCCACTTCCACGAGATCTCTCCAATGAGTTGTGTTTTGAGTAGGTTACATGAGTAACAACAAGGTAAAATAATATAACGTATGACATTTGGGATGTGGGTAATAAACGTTTGAAATGTCATCTACTGAAGAAACGGAAGAAAACATCGTAGCGTAAACTGTTAGGTTTCTGGTGGGAATTAGCAATGCGCTTGCTATCTTTGTTGGGTTTGTTAAACCGTATGGATTTAAGTGGAATAATTGTAAGGAGTTATGTGATCAAGACAACGTTTTAAGCAAGGTAAGGCCATTTGATTATTAATTTCCCCGCCATGGCATGACGTGGGCCCATATGATTTTGCCTTGTGCAGCTATCACGCATTTGAATTAGGTTCGCCTCATTTGCGCTGAAGAATATGGTTTATCGCGCAGTCTAAACGGACTTGGGTGTTGGTTGATTCTTTTTCTTTTTTTATTTCCCATGCTTGAAAGGGTATGATCCTGCTCATCGTGTACTTTTTTTTGATGGAGCAGGTGAAATAGTGCTGCAAATGGCGTTTCAACGCAGACATGTGTAAACGACAGTTGAATGCTATTTTCAAGATGAAGGAAGAGTTGCGTGATGCTTTGAAATATCTCTTAATCCATTCATCAATGCACAAAATTCGCTTTGCTGCTTAATCCATACCACAATGCACACAATTCGCTATGCTGCTTTTAAATAGTACATTTGAGGCATAGGCGCACGTTACACAGTAGGCCGAAACAAAATATTATTTTTTTCTCGGTAATACCGTATACCCCGGGAAAACCCAGAGACAGTTTAAAGGTATCAAAATTTGGATACCGCCCAACCCTACCCTCTACGTCACCTCTATAGAGGACCATGATATCATCCTTGGCTACCCTTGGCTGCAGCTTCACGATCCTTTGATTTCCTGGCAAAGCAAAGAAATTTTCCAGTGGTCACCTACCTGCTTCCAGGGTTGCAACGCTTGACCTCATGTAAGCATCTCATCTACCTTGGTGGAAAGTCTGTTACCAGATTCCCTTGACAACATCCCAGAATATTATCTGGACCTCAAGGAAGTATTTAGCAAGGGAAAAGCCTGTGGTTTACCACCTCATCATCCATACGACTGCGCTATCAACTTTTTGCCTGGCATGACACCGCTAAGAGGCCGCATCTACCCACTCTCCCAGAAAGAGCACACAGCTATGGAAGAATGCATCCAGGAGGCCATCAAGGAAGGTTACATCCGTCCTTCCAGATCTCCAACTGCGGCGGGCTTCTTCTTTGTGGAAAAACAGGGTGGTGGTCTCAGGCCATGCATTGACTATAGAGGACTTAATCAGGTGTCCATGAAATATCCCTATCCTCTTCCTCTGGTCCCAACAGCCCTGGAGCAACTCAGGTCAGCGAAAATCTTCACTAAGCTCAACTTACACAGTGCCTATCATCTCATTAGAATAAAAAGGGGTGACGAGTGGAAAACCGCCTTCAGCACTACTGCCGGCCATTTTGAATACCGGGTAATGCCGTATGGCCTTTCTTCTGCTCCCAGCATATTCCAGTGCTTGATAAATGACGTTCTATGGGACATGTTAGGCAAATATGCCATAGCGTACATTGACGATATCTTCATCTACTCCCCAGACAAAGCAACCCACAAGGGTCATGTTAGAGCAGTTCTTAATCGCCTGCTCAAGAACCACCTCTACGTCAAAGCTGAAAAATGTGAGTTCAACCGGAAATGTATCTCCTTCTTAGGCTATGTCATCAGTGCTGAGGGGGTTAGTATGGACTCTTCCAAGGTTTCGGTGGTCACCTCCTGGCCCACTCCCAAGTCCATCAAGGACCTACAACGTTTCTTGGGTTTTGCAAACTTCTATCGCCGTTTCATTAGGGGTTTCAGCACGATCGCTGCTCCCTTAACTGCTTTGCTCAAGCAGCTCCAGTGGAACCCCGCGGTAGAAGAAGAGTTCAGTCATCTGAAGCAAGCTTTCATCTCAGCCCCAGTGTTACAGCATCCTGACCCTTCAAAGCCATTCATTCTTGAGGTAGATGCATCTGACACCAGAGTAGGGGCCATTCTGTCACAACGTTTTGGGGAGAAATTGAAAACTCATCCTATAGCCTTCTCTTCTAGAAAACTCTCGCCTGCAGAAAGAAATTATGATGTGGGTAACATACAGCTGCTTGCCATCAAACTAGCCCTTGAAGAGTGGCGACACTGGTTAGAGGGAGCTACTCATCCATTTATCATCCTCACGGATCATAAGAATCTGGAGTACCTCAGAAAAGCTAAGAGATTAAACCCTTGTCAGGCCAGGTAGGCTCTTTTCTTTACTCGCTTTGATTTCACCATATCATTCCCTCCAGGCTCTAAGAACACCAAAGCCGATGCACTATCATGAGTCTTTGCCCCACCTCATCAAGACTCTGTCACATACTCAATTCTCCCACAGCAGAGTTTTGTACAGTCTATTACCTGGGACCTCGATAAGGAAATAAGGGAATCCCAACCTCAGACTCAACCTCTCAATCTTCCACCAGGACTGAATGTACTGAATCACCTCAGAGGCAGACTCATCACGTGGGCTCATACATCTCCTGCCACACCCTGGCAGTCAATGCACCCATCAGCTGTTGAAAAACAAATATTGGTGGGAGAGCATGATCACAGACATTAACCATTTCATCGCTTCATGCTCTGTTTGTGCCCAAGCCAAAGTGCCAAGAACCCTACCAGCAGCCAAGCTCTGTCCCCTTCCTGTACCTCAGAGACCCTGGTCACACATAGCTATCGATTTCATCTCCCCCCCCCAAGGCAATACAACCATTATGGTCACCATCGACCGCTTCTTCAAAGCCCTTAAACTTATCGTGTTACCTGGCATCCCCACAGCAACTCAAATGGCAGAATTACTGTTCCAGCATGTTTAGATATTATGGCCTTCCTGAAGACATTGTCAGCGATCGGGGCCCTCAGTTCATCTCACACTTTGACATGCTTCATGGAAAGACTGGGGATATCAGTGAGTCTCACATCAGGGTATCATCCCCAGTCAAACGGTCAAGTTAAAAGAGCTAATCGAGAAATCGGCTGCTTCTTGAGGATTTTCTGCATGCGCAAACAGGGGGACTGGGCACATTTCCTCACATGGGCCGAGTATGCACAGAATTCCCTGAAACATTCCGCAACTCAGTTGACACCATTTCAGTGCATACTTGGCTACCAACCACCCTTGTTCCCCTGGGACGATGCACCCAGCCACATACAAGCAGTAGAAGATTGGTTTTCACGCAGCCAGACGATATGGAAGGAGGTCCACCAACGTCTGGAAACCGTCAATGCCCGGTATAAGGAGTATGCTGACAAGCGGCGGGCAAACAGTCCAGACTTTTCTCCAGGCGACAGAATATGGGTGGCAACTAGGAACCTCAGAGAACCCAACACCCATAAGAAGCTCCAGCCACAATACATTGGATATTTCAAGGTCATTCCTTGCATAAACGAGGTCTCATACCATCTGGAACTCCCCCCTCACAGCAGGCTAGCACCCACATTTCACATCTCCAGTCTAAAACCTGCGATCCCGAGGCCCTTTGCTGAGAACGCACCAGTCCAGGAACACCCAGCTCTCGACATAGAGGGTGAACCAGTCTACCAGGTAAATAAGATCCTCAACTCAAGACGAAGAGGAGGACAAATCAAGTACCTGGTAGATTGGGAGGGTTACGGCCTTGAAGAACAGAGCTGGGTCGCTGCCAAGGATGTTCTAGACCACTCCTCAAGCAAGAATTTCACATCCTACATCCTGACAAACCAGCACCCAGAGGAAGGGGGTGTCCCAGGAAGAATGTAGCTCCCAGAGGGAGCACCTCAGGGGGGGTTCCGTCAGTAAATCGGCTGAGAACGCTTTCACTACAAACATGGACACCTCAAACTACAATCCCCAAGTCTCACAGCGCCCTCTGTCTCCCGACTACTGATCTCAGCTGACACTCATTTCCCTAATCACTGCTCTCTCCATTTAAGCCTCGCACACATGCCACTTCAGTGCGAAGTATCATTCTGCTCCATTCAGTTCATTCCAAGCCATGTTAATTCTGACTGTCTCTCTATTTCTGCCCTTTGCTTACTCTCTCACGTTTTAGCCTTTTGTCTTTCCTCCACCGCGTTGTTTGCTGATCGCCTGACCCTCACTTGCTACCGACTATTGTCTCTCAATTTGGATTTGTCTACAGTTTACCTCACGCCTTTTTCTGCACATACATTCATAAGTACCTACATTCTGACAATTTTTCACAAATTGCTACTGTCATATAGCCGGTTTCTTTATATTCTTCATCTTTAAGCATTAAAATTCGTTGAATTTTTTTTTTAAGACTGATCAAAAGTTCAAAGTTTGAAACTTATATAACTGAAATGTCCAAAGAAAAATTAAATAAATATCTAACAATAAGGTTTTATACTTTGGCATGACAGCAAGATGGCACTTTATAAAAGAAAAAAAAACAACAACACTTAAGTCAATTCGTGCAGCCATTGATAGGTTTTTAAGAAGTCTGTCTTAGCAGAAATGATTTTGTCTGACGTTTTGTACAAAGTTTTTTTTTTTTATTTATCAAATTTGCTAAAAATAAAAATGATCTGTTTCTCAAAATCCAGTGAATGTGGATAGAATAAAATAGTTATTCCACTCAATCTTGTCATACATGGCTTATAGCCAACTTGGTTCTACACACCTCGTCGGCTATCAACTCATGTATGACTCGACTTCATGGAATAACTGTTAATTATATACATATGTTTTGGGAAGGCCCACCCATCATGGAGTTTTGGAATTTATATAAAGTACTGTCTAAATTTTTAATGGTCAATATCCCCTTATGCCCAGGTTTACTTTTACTAGTAGATAACACTGATATACTGTTAACAGCAGAAAAAGATATCAATGGCGGCACTGACCACATCCAAAAAGACCATTTTGAAAGGGTGGTTTGACCCAAATACTCACCTGTCTTCTGTTTGGCATTCCTACTTCTTAGGTGTTTTAATTTTAGAGCTTGCCAAATTTCACAAGGCAATATGTAGAACAATAAATAGCTGGTCAGCTATTTGAGTCCTTTTTTGTTTGCCATAGTGATGGATAGCTTGACGGACGAAGTGAGGCAAGAGTCACCATGGAACATGATGTTTGCGAATGATATTGTGATATGTGGTGAAAGTAGAAAGGAGGTTGAGTTGGGTTTGGAGAGATGGAGGTATGCATTAGAACGAAGAGGAATGAAGGTGAGCAGTAGCAAAACAGAATACATGTGCATCAATGAGAATGGGGATGAGAGTGTAGTGAAGATGCAAGGAGTAGACGTAAAGAAAGTTGGTGAATTCAAGTACCTGGGGTCAACTGTGCAGGAAAATGGAGGCTGCGATAGTGAGGTGAGAAAGAGAGTGCAGGCAGGGTGGAGCAGTTGGAGAAGGATTTTGGAAGTCATTTGTGATAGGAAAGTCCCAACAAAAGTGAAAGGTAAGATGTATAAGACAGTAGTGAGACCAGCTGTGATGTATGGATTGGAGAACATACCCTTAATGAAGAGACAGGAGGCAAAGTTGGAGGTGGCGGAGTTGAGGAGTTAAGGTTTGCGATGGGAGTGACAAGGTTGGACAGGATAAGGAATGAGCACATCAGAGGGACAGCACATGTGGAGAGCTTGGGAATTAAGCTAAGAGAGATGAGACTGAGATGGTATGGACACATCCTGAGAAGTGATGTACAGTAGAGCATGTGGGAAGGAGAATGTTGAGGATGGAGCTGCCAGGCAAACGAAAACAAGGAAGGCCAAAGAAGAGATACATGGATGTGGTGAGAGAGGACATGAAAGTGGCAGGTGTGGGATGAGAAGGATGTGGAAGACAGGGAGCAATGGAGACAAAAGATCCGCTGTGGCGACCCCTAATCGGGAGCAGCCAAAAAAGGAAGAAGAAATAGCTGGTCAGCTGCTATAGTTTTTGTTGAAGATTTAATGAAGTAAGTGTCTACGTACTCACTTTAAGCCATGTACAATGTGTGACATTGATATCTGTATGCAAGTTGTATGCGCCCCCTATTTTTCTTTCTTTTCCTTCCCACTCCCAAGGCATTGCTGTTTGTTTGTTTGTTTGTTTTCTAAAAATGATTCAATAAAAAGTTAACAAAAAACAAATATTATACACAACTCTATGCATTTTGAAATCTGTTGAAAGACAACCCCAGAATGCGATAATTTGCAAATAATGGAAACCCTATATTTCATTGAAAATAGTACGAAGACAACATATCAAATGTTGAAACTGAGAAATTTTATTGTTTTTTGAAAAATATATGCTCATTTTGAATTTGATGTCAGCAACACGTTTCAGAAAAGTTGGGGCAAGGGCGTTGTGTAATGCAAAAAATATATATATATATATATATATATATATATATATATATATATATATATATATATATATATAAAAATATATAATTTTTTTTTAAATGCAGGGCGGCACGGTGGTGTAGTGGTTAGCACTGTTGCCTCACAGCAAGAAGGTCTGGGTTCGAGCCCCGTGGCCGGCGAGGGCCTTTCTGTGCGGAGTTTGCATGTTCTCCCCGTGTCCGCGTGGGTTTCCTCCGGGTGCTCCGGTTTCCCCCACAGTCCAAAGACATGCAGGTTAGGTTAACTGGTGACTCTAAATTGACCGTGGGTGTGAGTGTGAATGGTTGTCTGTGTCTATGTGTCAGCCCTGTGATGACCTGGCGACTTGTCCAGGGTGTACCCCGCCTTTCGCCTGTAGTCAGCTGGGATAGGCTCCAGCTTGCCTGCGACCCTGTAGAACAGGATAAAGCGGCCACAGATGATGAGATGAGATGAGATATTTTTAATGCTAATGTTAAGACCTTTAGGTTAAAGTTTTACACAGATTTTTAAAACTGGTGGTGGTTCTTCTTTCTGCTGTTCCCATTAGTGGTCACCACAGTGGATAATGTCCCCCCATCTCCTCCTGTTCTCCGTATCTTTTTTTGTCACACCAACCATCCTCATGTCTTCCTTCACCACATCCATAAATCTTATCTTTGGTCTTCTTTTCCTTCTACCTGGCAACTCCATCTCCAGCATTCTTTTCCCAATATACCCTGGATCTCTCCTCTGTAGTGTCCAAACCACCTCAATCTCGCCTCTCTCACTTTGTCTCCAAATTGTCCTACATCTGCTGTCCTTCTAAAATACTCATTTCTCATCCTGTCCAACTTTGTCACTCCCAGTGAAAATATCAGTATCTTCAACTGAAAATAGTCAATATACAGAAAAATCTATGAATAAGTGGAGGTGGGGTGTACAAACCTTTGACTGGTACTGTAACTTATTGCAATGATTTGATAAAATTGCTTATTTATTTATTATCATTCTTTTTTAGTCTTATGTATTATTATTATTATAGTTGAATGTGCAGCCTGTGCTTTTTTTCAGCTAGCTCCTCCTCAGCACCTGTTGTATCCTGTGTTTCAGGCTCTGAGCCCTCCCCTGCCCATAGAAAGTGAATAAAACCAATCAAAATTTGATACACTGTGATTGCTCCACCCTCTGGGTCTGCTAGCTGGCTTTTCGTGATGTAATATAATCAATCTATCTGAAGCAGTTCTAGGCCCTGAGTACATACAGTAATGATACTGTGACTGACACTGAGAAACAGAAGCTACCCCCACCCGCTCACTCTATCCTTAACTGCTTCTAACTTTTCACACAAATTGACTTCTAGCAATCTAAGAAATGTACAATAGAAATGAAAATACCTTGAGTTGATGCCGTACTGATTGGCAGTCGGCATGCAGGTAGAGCACTAAAGTCTCATCTTTCATCAAAGAGCATTTCTGTTTCAGGTCACAGCATACACACAGATTGTGGTCCGTCTGTAGTGCACAAGCAGTGAGACAAGTAAGTGATGAGGAGAGGGAAGAAGAGGAGAAAAAAGGAAGACAGCTTACCTGGCAGTTGAGGTACGATTTGACCATCTGTGCATTCTGACAGGACAGCATGGAGCCAGCCAGGCTGAGAATCACACACACGGCAGACAGCAGCATGAACAGTGATACCTGCATGAAACACATTTGTTTCTTATTCCCTCTGAACACACATCAAAAAAGCAAAATAAAGAAATAAATTTCCTGATACATGATAGTCAAACCTACCACCAGTGTGAAGGGTCTCCTCCAAGATATCACTCCTACTATCCCAGAAGCCACAACCTACAGGGCAATGTGGAGATACTTGAAACTTTATGCCATTTACAAGATATATTTCACAAGCACTGTACCAAGAAACTGGAAATGGTTTTACTTCCTCTTGGCCAAATACAGTGCCATGAAAAAGTATTTGTTCCCTCCTGATTTCCTCTATATTTGCATATTTGTAACACTAAATGGTTTCACATCCTCATATAAGGAGATAACATGGAAACACAAAACACAGTCTTTAAATGATCCCTTTATTTATTGAAGGAAAAGTTTACACAACTCCTATTGTATAATCATCCATGTGAAAAAGTAACCGCTCTCCCAAACTTAACAACTGGTTGCGCCCAGTTGTAGATCAGTCATTCACATCACTGTAGAAGAATTTTAGCCCACTCTTTTTTTGCAGAATTGCTTTGATTCAGCCACACTGGAGTGCTGTCGAATATAATCAAAGTCCTTCCCATGCCACATCAAGCAGCGTCAATCTCCATTCCATTTCTATGACCCTCATCCTCTCACCTATTAGCTAGGGTTACAGTGGGGGGCTAGTCATCTGGTGACCACAAGAGTTTGACTCCCTACTCACATCTGTATTGCAGTGTGCCTAACCAGATGGCAGCAGGTACCATTTTTAATGATGGTCTTTGGTATGACCTGACCGCAAGTAGAACTCATGCTCTCCTGGTCGAGAGGTGGACATGTTAACCACTATGCCAGCTCCTGGCTGTCAAATATAAACTGCCTGTTTAAGGTCCTGCCAAGGCAACTCATTTGATGTTCAAGTCAGCACTTTGGGTGGACCACTCCAAAACACCAATTTTGTCTATTCAGAAGTGGGCATGTTTTGGATCATCTTTGTCTTGCTGCATAACCGAACTGCACTTGAGCTTCAGATAATGGACTGATGACTGGATCTTCTCCTTTAGGATTTTCTGTTAGAGAGCCAAATTCATGGTTCAACTAGCAAAGCATCCCCATACCATCACACTACCCCATCATACTAGACTCTTGGTATGATATTCTTATTGTGGAATGCTGTGATAGCTTTTATGGCCAATTGTTATCAGACTCATGTCTTCCAAAAAGGTCCACTTTCGACTCATCAGTCCACAGAACATTATCTCAAAAGACATGAGTGTCATCAAGTTGTTTCTTGGCAAATATGAGGCAAGCCTTTATGTTCCTTTTGTTAACCAGGGGTTTTCACCTTGTATCTCTTCTACAAATACTATTTTTGCCCAGACTCTTTCTCATGGTGGAATTATGAATGCTGACCTTATCTGCAATTCTTTAGATGCTCTTCTCTGACTTCCTGGATGATTCAGTCATTGAAACATTTTTGGAGAAATTTTAAGTAGGCCACGCTTCCAGCTAGATTGACCACGCTTTCCAAGGTTTTATCTCTATTTGGAGATAAAATCTCGCACTGTGGTTTGCAGGAGTCCCAGAGCCTTAGAAATGTCTTTGTAACCCTTTCTAGTGTGATTATATTTAAATAACTTTCCTTCTCATATCTTCATACTTGCCGACCCTCCCGATTTCGGCCGGAGGCTCCCAATTTTAGCCTCCGTCTCCCGCCTTCCGATCGTATTTGTTAAAAACTGGATAATCTCCCGGTTTTGGGAAATCCCTACAGCCAAGTTAAAAATACTCCCGATTATGTCCAATCAGAATCGTATGAGAAACACTGCTGACGTCAACTGATTTTTAACCAATCAAGGAACAGAACGACAGTCACTTCCGTAATGTAGGATTCACCCAGGCTGTCCGACATTTTTTACAAGCAGTCATTCATCATAGCCACTAAACCCAAAACGGCAAAAATATGAATGCAAATACCAGGTTGCATGGGAGAATGAATTTCCATGGATAAGCAAATGTTCGACCAGCCAGTTACACATTTTAAGGTAAAGATACTTTAAATCAGAATATAATGGACATTTGAGTGTGAAATTAAACTAGTCTTCCATACCATTTCAGAAACAAACTGTACAACTTCTAAAGTGTTTAGTGAAATTTTGCATGACAGAGAATTTGTTTGATGAGTGTATTAGTGCTATTTTGAATTTATGTTTGAAAGTTTCAATTGAAAGTTTACAAGTAAATAAATTTTTCGGACTATAAGTCGCACTTTTTTTCATGGTTCGGCTGGCCATGCGACTTATACTCCGGTGCGACGTATATATGTTTGTTTGTTTGTTTTTTTCACCGCGGAATAACTGGAGCTGATGCTGAGTCTGACGACAGCCACGCAGAAGAAGAGGAAACGGCGCTTCATCTGCCGCTGGAGGCAGAGTTGTTCAGAAGCGACACCGAGGATGAGGAATTCAATGGATTTGCTGATTTGGAGTGAAATCATCAGCTTGATAAACTTGACTGACCTGTGTTTTATTATTAATGATAGGCCTATAGTTATTTAAATAAGTTATGTAGTGATTTTAGGCAGTGCTTAATTTGTGAAGTGGGAGGTCCCAGAACGCAGGAGGTGGGTGGGTCCGGCGACTCAAAAAAAAAAAAAAAAGGCGGGGGATGGTTTCCTATAACTTTACGCACATGCGCTTATTGTGTGTGTAAAATAATTATAATAATAATAATAATAATAATAATAATATCAGACATTATGATCTGAGAAAACGCTTTAGTGACAAACAGTTACAGACAGTAATATGTCGTGATATTATATTATAAAATATTAATTTTTATTAGTCTATATATTAAATTATATATTACATTTATCTTCTAAAATAACAGACTGTACTCATCACAACCGGTTTATTTCACCATTGGAGATCAGATCACACAAGACATGAGTTAAATGACTCATTTTAAGGATTTAAGTAGGGGATTTAAAAGCAGTTGTTGTTGTTTTTTTTTCACTAGACGGTTGTTTTTACTACCATACCTGTCTTTGGAGATGATATACTTATAGCCTACTTGGCCTCTGATTTGATGAAATAAAATTCGACAAAAATGAAGAATGACACTCCTCAATGATGACTACAGCTTTAATAACAAAGATGAAAGAGCCATGGGGCGATAATAAGCCCTACCGGTAAAAATATTCTAAAAGCAAACTGATTAATGCATCAGTAATAGGCTACTAATATTAGTAATAATAATAATAATAATAATAATATAGGGGCGGCACGGTGGTGTAGTGGTTAGCGCTGTCGCCTCACAGCAAGAAGGTCCTGGGTTCGAGCCCCGGGGCCGGCGAGGGCCTTTCTGTGTGGAGTTTGCATGTTCTCCCCGTGTCCGCGTGGGTTTCCTCCGGGTGCTCCGGTTTCCCCCACAGCCCAAAGACATGCAGGTTAGGTTAACTGATGACTCTAAATTGACCGTAGGTGTGAGTGTGAATGGTTGTCTGTGTCTATGTGTCAGCCCTGTGATGACCTGGCGACTTGTCCAGGGTGTACCCCGCCTTTCGCCCGTGGTCAGCTGGGATGGGCTCCAGCTTGCCTGCGACCCTGTAGAAGGATTAAGCGGCTAGAGATAATGAGATGAGATGAGATAATAATATAGGCTATTAGTAATAACGATAGTGATAGTATTAAAGATAGTAGTAGATATTTAAAATAATCAGACTAGGCTACTTACAGGGCAAAGGGCGCGTTATCACTGCTCAGCTGTTCGTTTATTAAATAAACAATGCAGTCGCGCAGTAACCACGCGCCGCTTATCAGATAGAATCACAGATTCTATGGATAGAATAACCCTTCAAAAAAGTGTGACTTATAGTCCGGTGCGATGTATATATGTTTTTTTCGTCTTCATAATGCATTTTTTGGCTGATGCAACTTAAACTCCGGAGCGACGTATAGTCCGGAAAATACGGTATCTGGAAAGTGATCGATTTTGATAAAGTTTTGAGGTTTTAAGTGAAACTAGTGAGTGTATTTTGGTAGTACTAAAATTCTGCATTCGAGTGAATTTCTTTGTGGAGTATATTTTGATAGTATGGTAGTATTTATAGTGCCATTTTTAAATTTTGTTTGAAAACTTTCAGTCAAAGTTTGCAAATGAGCAAATTCCTTTGATGCATTCCGATAGGATTTTGATAGTATTTCTAGTGCTTTTTAAAAATTCTGTTGGAAAGTGTTTAGTGAGAGAGATGCATTTTAGTATTACTAAGACAGTGCAGTATTTATTTAATTGAGTTGTTACTATTTTGGTTAAATCTTATTAAAATTTTATTTAATTTATATATGATATTATAGGGGCGGCACGGTGGTGTAGTGGTTAGCAGTGTCGCCTCACAGCAACAAGGTCCGGGTTCGAGCCTCGTGGCCGACGAGGGCCTTTCTGTGTGGAGTTTGCATGTTGTCTGCGTGGGTTTCCTCTGGGTGCTCTGGTTTCCCCCACAGTCCAAAGACATGCAGATTGGGTTAACTGGTGACTCTAAATTGACCGTAGGTGTGAATGAGAGTGTGAATGGTTTATGTGTCAGCCCTGTGATGACCTGGCGACTTGTCCAGGGTGTACCCCGCCTTTCGCCCGTAGTCAGCTGGGATAGGCTCCAGCTGGGATAGGCTCCAGCTTGCCTGCGACCCTGTAGAATAGGATAAAGCGGCTAGAGATAATGAGATGAGATTATATTATAGTTCTCTGTATTTTTACGAGCTTACAGAAGGAAAACACATTTGATGCAATCCAATAATACTTTCATACACTGTGACTATTTTAAGAAATTATAAACATTCTTCTAAAGCATCACTTGTGTTATTTTCTGTGGGTCTCTGTATGTATACAATATTGAGGTATGAGATTTTTCGGCTAAAAATCTGATTTAAGACTTCCCTTTCATTGTTGTTAAAATTCAAGACGAGTATTATATCAGATTTTTCACTCTGAGCTGTCTCATGCCTGATACATGAATCCCATAACCTACAGTAATTGATAGAACAATATCAACAATTCAAATACTCTTTAATTGTATAAATTTCAAATGGTTTGCAATTAATTGGGATACACTGTTTTTATCATTTCAACCGCGCATCATACCCTCGTCCAATTGAAAATGTCGTTCACGCACTTTTCTCCCCCATGAGAATTTTGAAAAGTTGGCAAGTATGCATCTTCTGGAAGTTCTTTTGATTGTGGCATAGTGTGCTGCTTGTTGAGACCTGTTGGCCTATTTCGCATTGCTAGAAAGTTTCTATTTAAGTAATGTTTTAGAGTCAAAAGGCTAGTAGAAATCAAGCCTGGGTCTGTCTAATCTAATTGAACCAAATTATCAATTACATTTAGTTAACTGATTGAGTAACTGAGGGGAAAATTACTTTTTCACAAAGGGTCATTTGGTGATGGATTAATTTTACCTTCAATAAATGAAATCAAAAAGTTGGGACGCTGTGGAAACTGTAAATAAAAACAGAATGTGATAATCTGCAAATCATGGAAACCCTATATTTCATTGAAAATAGTACAAAAACAACATATCAAATGTGAAACTGATCTTTTTTTTTAATATATGCTCATTTTGAATTTGATGTCAGTAACACATTTTAAAAAAATTTGTGACAGGGGCATGTTTACCACTGTGTTGCATCACCTCTACTTTGAACAACACTCTGTAAACGTTTGGGAACTGAGAAGACCAATTGCTTTAGTTTTGAAAGAGAAATGTTGTCCCATTCTTGCCTGTTATACAGTTTCACTTGCTCAACAGTTCGGGGTCTCCTTTGTCGTATTTTGCGTTTCATAATGCGCCAAATGTTTTAAATGGGAGACAGGTCTGGACTGCAGGCAGGCCAGTTTAGTACCCAAACTCTTTTACTACAGAGCCATGCAGTTTTAATATGTGCAGAAAGCAGTTTGGGATTGTCTTGGTGAAAGAAGGAAGGCCTTCCCTGAAAAAGATTTTGTCTGGATGGCAGCATAATGCTCTGAAACCTGTATATATTATTCAGCATTAATGATGCCTTCCCAGATGTGCAAGCCACCCATGTCATGTGCACTAACACACCCTCACACCATCACAGATGCTGGCTTTTGAACTGTGCACTGATAACAAGCCGGATGGTCCCTCTCCTCTTTAGCCTGGAGGACGTGGTGTCCATGATTTCTAAAAATAATTTCTACTTCTATTTTTACAGTTTACACAGAATCCCAACTTTTTTGGAATTGGGGGTTGTACATTTTATTGAAGATCTTAAACTATTAAGTGTGACAAAAATGCAAAAACAAAAGAAATCAGGAAGGGAGCAATTATTTTTTCACATTGTATAACAGTTTATGCACTACCATGTTGTAACTAGTTTCTACACCTGTACACAGACAAAGAGTGTAAAACACTATCTCTCATCACTACTGACCCATGTATCATCACCTTGCATGAATTCTCTAGAATTTTGTCATTTGCATAAATTACTTTTATTTTCCCCTCTGTGAAAAAAACTGTGAACATGAAAAATACTATTATTATAAAAATTATTAAATTATTAGCCATTTTTAAATATGCTTTGATAATTTACAACATTTCTTTAATTTGGAAGTGTTGTGTCCTCTCTCAGCCACCGTTAAAATGTCACTTTTATTCCATACCACTTTTTCCACGTATTCTATAACGTAATGTTTTCTGCCTTTGTGGAGATTCTGTGCGTTCTCTCATAACCTTTTTCCACCAACAGGGAACGGGTTTTTGAACCGGTTCTGTTCAGGATTCTTTGAACCTTGGTGCCTGCTAGCAACCCGACCCATGCTTTCGCCAGTTTTAAGCAGAACTGCTGTAATCAAGGATGCATCATGAACAGAGGATGTTGCACAATTCACAACAGGAGTAAACAGTAGAACCAAGATGGCGGTGCGCACTGATTACCTCCAAGGTTTTGTTCTGTTATTGTAGATATGTTTTCATTCCATTTTTTCTGAAGATGTCTCCTTTTCCATTGCGTTCTCTATTGCTGTGCTCTGCTTCCTCTCCAAACTAATGACATGCCCACTGATGACATCATGGTTTGTGCTGGAAAAACCAATCCATCCATTATCTGTAGCTGCTTATCCTGTGCAGGGTTGTGGGCAAGCTGGAGCCTATCCCAGCTGACTATGGGCGAGAGGCAGGGTACACCCCGGACAAGTGGCCAGATCATCGCAGGGCTGACACATAGAGACACACAACCGTTCACACTCACCTATAGTCAATTTAGAATCACCAATTAGCCTAACCTGCATGTATTTGGACTGTGGGGGAAAATGGAGCACCCAGAGGAAACCCACGCAGACACAGGGAGAACATGCAAACTCCACATAGAAAGGTCCCCGTCGGCCACTGGACTTGAACCCAGAACTTTCTTGCTGTGAGGCGACAGTGCTAACCACTACGCCACCGTGCCACCCACTGGAAAAAACAGCTTCCAGCTGGGAACCAACATTTCAGGTTCTGACCCTATTTATTCTTGATCAAAATGTTCTGAACAGTTCAAAATTTGGTGCACAAATAAGAACAGAACCCATTCCCTGTTGGTTGAAAAGGGGTAACTGTTTCTTTGTTGGTTTTCTTCAGGTTGTCTGGTTTTCTCCCATGCTGATAGGTGGACTATCTAAACGGGCCCTAGCTTCTTCTTCTTTCATAGGCAACATCACACAACATCGTACAGCTGCTGCAGCTAAATTATTGTGTCCTGTTTGGGGTTTCTCAGTTCAACGTGTGCATTCTCAGGGGGTGGAGGATGGGACACTCGTGCAAAATATGCTCGGCAGTCTGCTTCAGGTTGCCATGCGTACATGCTGCGGATGGATGCAGCCCCCAGTGGTGTATGTTCATACCGAACCGGCCAATCCCCATGCACAGACAGTTAAGTGTGACCCACTCTCTCTCCTAGTGGTGGTTTTCCATCCAGGGTGATGTTGAGTTGGATGAATTGGGGGTTTGCTGCCAGTCAGTCTTCCACTGGTCAAGAGTGCTGAAGTTGTAGCCACTCAGGGACACTGCATGGCGGAAGAAAGGGCCCAAGTTTTTGACCTGCACATGGTGAGCCCTGGAAACTGACTTCAGTCTGATGATTTGAAGACAGCAGAATGACAACACCAGAGACAGCAACAGCAATTGGTCCTAGGTGTGTGTGTGTGTGTGTGTGTGTGTGTGTGTGTGTGTGTGTGTGTGTGTGTGTGTACCGCCCTGCAACGGACTGGCATCCCATCCAGCATTCCACTGTAAATGTTTCTGTGGCATAGTAGTATTTTCATAAAATGTCATGACAGGTTATTTGAATGTGTGTGTATAATAATAATAATAATAATAATAATAATAATAAAGTGATTCACATTAGTATTTTCCGGTTTATTTATTTATTTATTTATTATTATTATTATTATTATTATTATCATTATTATCATACAGCTAAATCAGGGCTTTTCAAAGTGTGGGGCGCCCCCCGGGGGGGGCGCAACGTGAGGAAAAATAAACCAGAATAAGTTACTATTGCGGACATTTAGCGAACTTCAGCTAGCCTTTACCAGAGACAAAATGGATCGATTTTTAGTACCTAAAGCTACAGTGAGTGAGGAGACAGAGTCTGGGCCAAGCAAAAAAACAGAGCCTCCAGGATGTTGCGATTTGCAACTTCAACGCAAATTCAACCAATCCCCGCGAATTCAGGGCGGTGTTGCAATTATATCCAATCACCGCAAATTTGACCAATCGTTGGCGTCGTCTTGAGGTGACGTCGACAAACTGCCTTCCGCCTTACTTCCGTGTATACGTTCAAGAGAAGCAGCATGCGCGCAGTGTTGCCAGATTGGGCGGTTTCAAGTGCATTTTGGCGGGTTTTGAACATATTTTGGACTGGAAAAGTCAGCAGTATCTGGCAACATTGCATGATGTGCGAGTCAGTGTTTATATAGGCTTAAATTCTGTTACTGAAAGTGTGTTATGTTTACAGTGAAGGACTGTGTGCACTTTATTTTTTTTTTTTACTTAATACAAGAAATTAATGGATGCCAACATTTTTGCCAAAATGGTATTTTATTTTCCATTGTTTAGGCAGCTTCAGCATCATACTGTGAGATTCTGTTCAAATTGTTTTTTTTTTCTTCTATGAAGCCTGAGCCATTTATTTTATTAGTTTATAATTATTGTTTAATTTAGTCTTCAGGAGAGACTGCCTGCACACAGTACTAGTATTAATAGTTTTTTTTCTTACATGAAAGCTGAGGCATTTATATTATATTTTAAGGTAACTTCATGTTGTGCTGTGAGGTTCTATGCACTTTAACTTTTGAACCAACAGGTGCATTTGGATAAGTAAAGCCTATTTTTCTGCATTTTTGTAGTCCTGGTAATCTTTTATATTGGTAAAGTTGTTTATAGGACCATTTCTCAGTGTCTTTGTTTTTTTAATCAATAGTTTTTCAGTAATAACTTAATATTTAACATATCACTCAATTTTAATCACAAAAAGAGAAAATCGCAACAATTTCTCGCAACTTTCACTTCCTCCCGCAATGTAATCGCAACAAAAACCTAAAAAACACCACAACTTTCATCGCAATTTTTTGGAAACCCCCGCAACATCAGACATTTTAGCCCGCAACAATCACAAAAAAGGCCCGCGGAATCCTGGGGGGACTGAAAAAAGAAGGAAGTATGACCACGATTATTTAAAGTTTGGATTTTCATGGACTGGATCTGAAGATGCCCCACTGCCACAGTGTGTTGTCTGCCAAGAGGTGCTAGCTAACGATGCTATGAGATGTTTAAAATGTGTAAAACAAGATGTTTTAAAAAGCACAGATTTTTAAAATGTGAAAAAGAAAAAAAATGTGTACAACAACCATTTTTTAAAAATACAAATGGAACATTAAGTATAGCAACAACAAAAATTGTAAGGGGGGCGCTGTTGTTTATTTGCTCTCCGAGGGAGGGCTGACTCTCCCACACTTTGAAAACCCCTGAGCTAAATGATGGCGGTGCGCATGGTTGCAGCGGCTCACGGCTCTCCTTTTCAGTGCTCTTTTTTGTTATTATTGTATTTCTTTCTGCACCATCGGTTCTGCGAACATCCAGTACACCCGCCAGACACTTTTGGACATCGGTGACCAATACCAGATATCTGTTTTGAGCGATTTTCACTACTCGCATAACATCTCAGATGACATAGCGAGACCACCGGGCTCTCCGTGGATTGTTATCGGGTCTAGGAGGCGGCGCAGACTGAGGAGGGAGAGGAAGCAGAAGTGGGGCCGCAGGTCCGGTATTATGCTAAGGCTAAGAAAACAACCACAAAAGCCACCTCTACCGAGCCTGTATCTCTCCAATGCTAGATCCCTGGTGCATAAAACGGACGACCTGGAATTACAACTCGCTGGAAATTGCTATGCTCGTGACTGCTGTATTTTGATTAATCACCGAAACCTGGCTTCACCCGGGAATTCCCGATGCTAGCTTGCAGCTAGCAGGTTGCACTCTGCTCCGCTGGGACAGGACTGAGGACTCCGGTAAGAGCAGAGGAGGGGGGCTCTGTATTTATGTACATGATAACTGGTGTAACAACGGAACAATTATAGACAAACACTGTTCCCCAGACCTCAAGTACATGTCTGTAAGATTCCAGCCTTTTTTTCTACCAAGAGAGCTAATTGTAGTGATTGTCATGGCTGTGTATATTCCACCCGACGCCAGTGTAAACACAGCACTTTCTCTCCTGCTGAACACCATAAATGAACAGCAGCAAGCCCACTCCGACGGTGTTCACATAATTGCAGAAGACTTTAATAAGGCCAATTTGAAGACTGTACTGCCGAAGTTCTATCAACATGTCAAGTGTTCTATTAGAGGGGAGAACACTTTGGATCATGTTTACTCCAACATCAGGCACGCGTACAGAGCCATACCCCTCCCCCACCTCGGCCAATCAGACCATCTTTCCTTCCTGCTCTCCCCAGCCTACACCCCCCTCAGACGCAGAGCCAGGCCCACCATTAGGAATGTTACAACCTGGCCTGACAATGCACTCTCCAAACTACAAGACTGCTTCAATCAGACAGACTGGGACTTATTTGAACACCAGGAGCTGGAGATATTCACAGGAACGGTACTGGACTATATCAAGTTCTGCATCGGGAATGTGACAGTGGACAAAAACGACCGGGTTTTCCCAAACCAGAAACCCTGGATGACCAGCCAGGTCTGCTCACTCCTCAGGGCCTGCGACGCTGCCTTCAGGTCAGGTGACAGAGCTCTGTACAGAGCTGCTCGAGCTGACCTGAAAAGAGGAATTAAAAAAGCCAAGGCGGACCATAGGATGAGTATAGAGTCCCACCTGTCCAGCAACAACACATGGGAGGTGTGGTGGGGTATACAAGACATCACAAACTTTAGAGGCTGTGATGCGTCAACAGGAGACCTGAGTGCGCTGCTGGCAGAGGAGCTAAATTGCTTCTTTGCTCGCTTTGAAATATCCCAGCAGCACTCATCTGCTCCAGCCCTGCCCCCTGCACCACTCCATTCACTGTACAGGAGCACGATGTCAGACAGATGCTCCTGGCAGTGAACCCCAAGAAAGCTACCGGCCCAGACGGAGTACCTGGCAAGGTGCTTAGAGTGTGCGCCCATCAGCTCGCCCTCACCTTCACCAGGATCTTCAACCTCTCCCTGGCTCAGGCAGTCATCCCGCCCTGCCTAAAATCAGCAACAATAATCCCAGTGCCGAAGAAGTCTCCCGTCACCAGCCTGAATGATTACCGTCCTGTGGCCCTCAGCCCGGTGATCATGAAGTGCTTCGAGAGACTAGTTCTTCAGCACATCAAGGACTACCTCCCCCCAGACTTTGACCCCCACCAGTTCGCATATCATGTGAACAGATCCACAGAGGACGCCATTGCCGTAGCTCTCCACTCTGCACTGAACCACTTGGAGCAGCGCCAGAGCTACGTCCGGATGCTCTTTGTGGATTACAGTTCAGCCTTTAACACAATAATCCCAGACATCCTCATCAGAAAACTGGACACTCTCGGCCTCCCCCGTCTCACATGTGCCTGGATAAAGGACTTTCTCATCAACTGGCCCCAGACTGAGAGACTTGGCCCCCACTTCTCCTCCACCCACACGTTGAGCACCGGCTCTCCACAGGGCTGTGCGTTGAGCCCCCTCCTGTACTGCCTCTACACCCACGACTGCAGTTCAACCCACAACAACAACCTCATCGTCAAATTTGCTGACAACACCACTGTGGTCAGACTCATCTCGAAGGGAGACGAGGCAGCCTACAGAGAGGAGGTCCTGAAGTTGGCAGCCTGGTGTTCAGACAATAACCTTGCTCTGAACACCAAGAAAACCAAGAGATCATTGTTGACTTCAGGAAGCACAGCACTGACCTAGACCCCCTTCATATCAACGGCGAGTGTGTGAAGAGGGTCCACACCTTCCGGTTTCTCGGCGTTCTCATCTCCGCCAACATCTCCTGGACAGAGAACATCACGGCAGTCATCAAGAAGGCTCAGCAGCGGCTACACTTCCTGAGAGTCCTCAGGAAGTACAACCTAGACTCCAACCTGCTGCTGACATTCTACCGCTCATCCATTGAGAGCCTGCTGACATACTGTATCACAGTATGGTACGGCAGCTGCACTGCTGCAGACAGGGAGAGGCTCCAGAGAGTAGTAAAGGCAGCACAGAAGATCATCGGCTGCCCTCTCCCCTCCCTGATGGACATTTACACCTCCCGCTGCCTCAACAGAGCTAAGAACATTACCAAGGACAGCTCCCACCCTGGCTTTGATCTGTTTGACCTGTTGCCCTCAGGGAGACGCTACAGGTGCATCAAGACAAAAACAAATAGATTCAAAAACAGCTTCTTTCCAAAAGCCATAACCACCCTGAACTCGAATATGCACTGACTTTATAGTCTAACCCCCCAGCCCCCGGACTCTCCCTGTGCAATATTTTATAATGTGCAATACCCGGACTCTCCCTGTGCAACACTTATAATGTGCAATACCAGGACTCTCCCTGTGCAATACTTATGTGCGATACCTGGACACTCTCTGTGCAATACCCCACTCCATAATGTGGAGCACCCTTTTTTTTTTTTGCACTATATTCTTTGTTCTGTGTTTTATATTGCATATTATGCTGTTTGCACTGTGATTGGAGTTGCTTTTAATCTCATTGTACATATGTATAGTGACAATAAAGGCATTCTATTCTAATTATTCTCTAACAAGCTGAGCAAGAGAGAGACAGAGAGAGAGAGAGAGAGAGAGAGATACTTACGAAGAAACCCGCCCAGAAAGGACAGGACTGTCGCACGCGGGGAGACGCGCTGAACGCCAGACTCGTGAAGCTGAACGCGAGCACCATGGCACCGAGCGCGAGGTGACACAGGCCCAGGTAGAGCAGCACCCGCGCGCTCGCCCTCGCCCTGCCGGAAGTGCCTCGGCGGCTCCCCGAAAAGGCGCGCGAGCCCGAAAGCGACGCCGCGCTGCTCGAATCAGACGGTGACGGCATTTTATTCCAGCAGAAAATGTCCAAATGACCATAAAGTGAGCTACTTTGCGAGGCGTCACATTAATAAAAGCGTCACATTTCTTTGACAATATCCGGTAACCCATTTACGAAAAACATTTTAATTCTCCCTATGCTATAGGTAGGTAGGTTTGTTTGTTTTCTTATCAAAGTTCTGGAAGTGTTTGTCGTCGCTGCATCACCGACTCAGCAGGTCTTGCGCTGACTCTGACTCTCCTCATCCTCATCTCGCGCATCCTTCCGCATCCGTGTGCCATTGCGGGTAGCAGTGGCTTCAGCAGCAGCAGGCCGCGGAGAGGGAGGGGGTGGTGGAGGAGGAGCTAACCGCCCCTTTCAGATGGTCCTCTGTCGAGGATACGGGAAGTGCTCTGGAGGTGATGAGCATCCATCCCATAATCACGTACCACTCCGTTCTTCCTCACATTAACGCTGTCCCAGTCCGCCCTGACGTTACGGTACACTATCAAATCAAATTGTCTTTGCTCTCGGTTTAATAGACACCTCAAAAAAAAAATTTTTTTTAATTAATAAAAACGCCGGATGGGTGCGTCATAGCGCGCGCGGTTTGCTCAATGCGGCACTCGGCTCACTTAGGTGCTGATTCTGCACGAGGGCGGTTGCTTAGCGACGCGCTTCTGGTCGGTAGCCAATCAGGATGTAGTAAATTGGACACGTCTGAGCCAGGCGGAGTGATGTATCCAGCATGCGCACATTGGTGCATCTCGAACTCGTGCAACTGTGCAGCGCATGAGCACAGAGGACCGCACCACAGGCCAGAAATAATAGATTATAATAATGACTAAAAAAGGAGTTACATTTTGTCGTATTGCATTTCACATCATGTCACGGAACAAATTAGGGGGTTAAAACAAGCTGATAATTTCTCTGTCTCTCTGTGAAGGTTCTCAGTCATCCAGGTCATCGCCTCCTTTAGAACGTACGATTCCTCTGTCTATTTCTGTCTCAAGGTCTCAGCAGGCTACAGCTTGGATAGGTTTCACTATTCTCTACTTGTTAGTTTGGCCATTGATAGGTATGTATATCACACACACATACATACATAAATATATATGTATATTTATGTGTGTGTGTGTGTGTGTGTGTGTGTGTGTGTGTGTGTGTGTGTGGCATGGTGGTGTAGTAGTTAACACTGTCACCTCACAGCAAGAAGGTTCTGGGTTCGAGCCCAGTGGCCGATGGGGGGCCTTTCTGTGTAGAGTTTGCATGTTCTCCCTCCGGGTGCTCCGGTTTCCCCCACAGTTCAAAGACATGCAGGTTAGGCTAATTGGTGGCTCTAAATTGACCGTAGGTGTGAATGGTTGTTTATCTCTATGTGTCAGTCCTGTGATGACCTGGCAACTTGTCCAGGGTGTACCCCGCCTCTTGCCCATAGTCAGCTAGGATAGGCTCCAGCTTGTCCGCGATCCTGCACAGGATAAGCTGTTACGGATAATGGATGGATATTTATATAAAATCTGGGGAAAAACAAAGAAAGATATGGATAAAGTAAAATCATGCAAAATGAGCTATATCTCTTAATTAAGTGTAGCCTATGTAGAACTTGAAAAATATCATGTCATGTCATGTCACCTGCTCATTCATACAGTTATCTAATCAGTCAATTATAAGGCATCAATGCAATACATAAAAGCATGCAGATACAGGTCTAGAACTTCAGTTAATGTTCACATCACACATCAGAATGGGGAAAATGTGATCTCTCTCTGTCTTTTTTTTTCTAGATATTGGTGATGAGCTGGTTTGAGTATTTCAGAAACTGATGATCTCCTGGCATTTTAACACAAAACAGTCTCTAAAGTTTACACAGAATGGTGTGAAAAATAAAAAATATATATATCCTGTGGGTCTGCAGGCTGAAACAGCTTGTTGATGAGAAAGGTCAGAGGAAAATGAGCAGACTGGTCTGAGCTGACAGGAAGTCCATCCATCCATCCATTATCTCATCTCATTATCTCTAGCCGCTTATCCTGTTCTACAGGGTCGCAGGCAAGCTGGAGCCTATCCCAGCTGACTATGGGCGAGAGGCGGGGTACACCCTGGACAAGTCGCCAGGTTATCGCAGGGCTGCCACAGAGACAAACAACCATTCACACTCACATTCACACCTACGGTCAGTTTAGAGCCACCAACTAACCTAACCTGCATGTCTTTGGACTGTGGGGAAATCTGGAGCACCCGGAGGAAACCCACGCAGACACAGGGAGAACATGCAAACTCCACACAGAAAGGCCCTCACCGGCCACTGGGCTCGAACCCAGGACCTTCTTGCTGTGAGGTGACAGTGCTAATCACTACACCACTGTGCCGCCCACAGGAAGTCTACAGTAACTCAAATAAGCACTCTTTACAAATGTGGTGAACAGAAAAGCATCTCAAACACACAACAGTCAAACCCTGAGGTGGATAACCCAGCAAACACAAAACGTTTATAAAACGTTTCATTTGGGTTGCACTAAGGTTAGGTTTTATTAAACGTTTATGAAATGTTTATGAAACGTTGGTGAAAATTTAATAAAGTCATATTTGCTGACCCGTGGCACATTTTTTATCATCTCTTGGTATTTTTAGATATTAAGATGTCATAATGATTGTATTACAATTATCAAAATAATCAGTAAATGAGTAACGTTTTATTGACGTTTTATAAACGTTCTCTTTAAAACGTTTCATTCACAACGTTTATGAAACGTTTATAAAACGTTATACATATTCGGAGACTTCTGGCTAAAACAGATAATACTAAAATTTCTACAATTAATTGTGTGATTATAAACACTACATGATGACGTTTTTAAAAAGTAACAAAAAACATGGGAATAATTTTATGGAAAATAAGTGGTTGTATAAACGTTTAATAAACGTTGAAAAAAAAACCTTCGATCTAGCTAAATATTTTTTAGATGTAGATCTAGATAGATAGATAAATCATTAAATGTGTGGCTCTAGTCTCATAATTATCAAGTATGGTTTGAATAATTTGGATAGACAACCATTCGTCGTTTTATATTTGCTAAAATACACGCCCTTTTGGCCCTGGCATTTTGTTCGCTGATTCCCTGCGCCTGCGCGACCTACGTCTTTGCGCAGGCGCAGGGACCGGAAGTAGCGCCATTTTGAGCGTGTTGCTGTTGGGACAAGATCGAGAAGGCCGGGTCCACTTAGAAGTTATCTTAGAAAATCTCCTTCATCGAAGGCTCACAGCTTTGGCCAAACAACTTATTTGATTTAATTTGCTTTTTTATTTCAACTTTTAACTGATTTTGCGCATTTGCTATGATTACATTAACTTTAATGTTTTGGTTCTTAGTAACAAGGCTTCTTTAATAAATTTAGATAAATTTTTAATACTAGTATCTTTATCATTTTTGCTGTTCATGAAGGCTTTATATGTAAATGTGAATATTGTCTATGTAAAAAAACTCTGCTCTCAAATCGGTTTTGTTGAACTTGCAAAGAGGAATGAAATAAACTTAAGTGCAATAACAAAAATGTGTTGTTATAAGTTTAACAGGTAATAACATGGGCGGCACGGTGGTGTCGTGGTTAGCGCTGTCGCCTCACAGCAAGAAGGTCCTGGGTTCGAGCCCCGGGGCCGGCGAGGGCCTTTCTGTGTGGAGTTTGCATGTTCTCCCCGTGTCCACGTGGGTTTCCTCCGGGTGCTCCGGTTTCCCCCACAGTCCAAAGACATGCAGGTTAGGTTAACTGGTGACTCTAAATTGACCGTAGGTATGAATGGTTGTCTGTGTCTATGTGTCAGCCCTGTGATGACCTGGCGACTTGTCCAGGGTGTACCCCGCCTTTCGCCCGTAGTCAGCTGGGATAGGCTCCAGCTTGCCTGCGACCCTGTAGAAGGATAAAGCGGCTAGAGATAATGAGATGAGATGAGGTATTAACATGTTTCTAATAACGTTTCTAAAACATTTCTTTAATGTTTTTAAATGGTTTTAAGAAACGTTTATACAATGTTTTAAAAAACGTTTCTGAAACGTTTCCAGAATGTTGTATGATGGTTTCCAGAATGTTTTTCAAACGTTTATATAACGTTTTTCAAATGTTTATAAAACGAAAAAATTGTCCACAAATTTTCGTTTTATAAACGTTATTTTGTAACGTTTCTGAAACGTTAGCCAAACGTTTATACAATGTTATATAAACGTTTTTGTGTTTGCTGGGTAAGCTACAACAGCAGATGACCACATCAGGTTCCACTGCTGTCAGCCAAGAACATGAATCTGAGGCTATCATGGGCACAGGTTCACCCAAACTGAACAGTTGAAGACTGGAGAAAGACCAGATGATTTTTTTCTAATCTTCAACTGTCCATTTTCTGTGAGCCTGTGCCCATGATAGCCTCAAATTCCTGTTCTTGGCTGACAGAAGTGGAACCTGACATGGTGTTCTGCTGTTGTACTCCATCCACTTCAAGATTCAATGTTTTGTGCATGCTGAGATGCTTTTCTGCTCACCACAATTGTAAAGAGTGATTATATAAGTTGCTATAGCCTTCCTGGCAGCTCAAACCAATCTGGCCATTTTCCTCAGACCTCTCCTATCAACAAGACATTTCCACCCACAGAACTGTTGCTAATTCAGTGTTTGTTTTTCACACCATGCTGTGTAAACTCTACAGACTGTTGTGTGTGAAAACCCCAGGAGATCAGCAGTTTTTGAAATACTCAAACCAGTCCATCTGGCACCAACACCCATGCCACAGTGAAAGTCACAGAGATCACAATTTTTCCTATTCTGATGTTTGAAGTGAATTCACTCACTCACTATCCGTTTTGAGTCAGTTGACACGTCAGAAGTGTGTGTGACTAGCAGTCTTCAGCAGAGCTCTCCTTTCAGCACGGTCTTGAGTTACCTTCTCTGCGATATTCCATAGCTTCCAGTCAGCACGGACAGATTCTTTCCAGCTTTTTCGAGGTTGGCCACAGTTGTTCGCTCCTTCAGCTTCCAAGGTAATAGATCTGTTGATCCAAGAATTACTGCGTTGGACGTGTCCAAACCAATGGAAACGATTGCATCTGAGGACAGTGTCAAGGTGACGGAGGTTCAGCATCTGTAGAAGAGAAGACATGCTAATTTGTGTTCCTCTTTTGACATTGCACATCCACAAAAGTATGGCTCTTTCATTATGCTCAAGCCGTTTTGGTCATCTCTTTGGAGTGTCCAACATTCAGATCTGTATTGGTGCTACACACACAACTGCTGTATAGTTGACCACGGGTATGAAGCGAGACAGCTTTGCAGGTTAACAATGGCAGCAGCTCTCTAAACTTTCCCCAAGCAGAATGAGTTCTGATAATCGTTACCAGTTCACAACCACCTCCTAGGCAGATACCATCACCAAGGTATACGAAGCTATCGACGACCTCTAGTTTGCTACCTGCCAACATTACCTCACTGCATGGTCTTGCATCAATTGGCTGAGCTCCTCCGAGACAATGCTGACACTTGTAATCTGGGTTTTCAACTAACCTCCCCTGCACACCAGAACATCTTTTGTGTACCCAGATTTTGCAACCACTTGAGAAAATTTAATTCTGGCTAACCCCTTTTCTGCACACACCACAAGGGTATTTTCCAGAGATTCTCAGTGTGTTTAGATTATTACCAGAGATCATGACTTTGGTCTTCCCCATGTTGACTTTCAGGCCCTTTTCCTCAAGACCAATCTTCCAGCAGTTCAGCTTCTCAAGTAGTTCATCCAAGGATTCTGCGATTACGACCAGGTCATCCACATAAAGCATCTCCCAAGGACAACCAACCCAAAACTCTCTTGATAAGGCCTTGTAGCGGTTCGCTAAGCGTGGGTGGAGCACAGAGGACGGCAGGACAGAGATCAGGTTCGTAGAGGGTTTTTTTATTGTCAAACTTTTCAGTTCACACAACGTTAATTCGGAGGCTAGAGACACAGGCTAGCGTCTCGTCCGGCGAAGAGCTCCTCTGCTCTCCGATTTCCTTCCCTAAATAGGGCGCGGTCACTGGGAAGACACACACAAACACAGGTTAATTGCCGTCAGGTGTAGTGATTCTGCCACTTACCTTCCCTGACTCCGCCCTCCTGTCACAGACCGGCACTTGACCACGCCCCCACTGCCACATACCCCCACCGCCCGACTCAGGCCGGGCGGCCATCCGGCCTGCAGCCTACTCCCCCCCTCCTTGATGGGAGAGGAAGTCTGCCATGACCATCTGTGCCCCCGGCCTGTGGACCACCTTAAAGTTGAAGGGTTGGAGTGCCAGATACCAACGGGTGATCCGCGCGTTGGCATCTTTCATGCGGTGGAGCCACTGGAGGGGCTCGTGGTCCGAACAGAGGGTGAAAGGGCGCCCCAGCAGGTAGTAACGGAGGGCGAGGACCGCTCACTTGATCACCAGACACTCTTTCTCGATCGTGCTGTAGCGCCCCTCACGCACTGACAGCTTCCTGCAAATGTACAGGACGGGGCAGTCCTCCCCCTCCACCTCCTGGGACAAAATCGCCCCCAGCCCTCTGTCCGATGCATCGGTCTGCAACACAAAGGGGAGAGAAAAGTCAGGGGAGTGTAAAAGTGGCCCCCCACACAGTGCAGCCTTCACTTCAGAAAAAGCCCGCTGGCATTGCTCCATCCACTGGACCGGATCTGGTGCCCCCTTTTTAGTGAGATCAGTCAGCGGGCTGGTGACGTCCGAATAATTAGGTATAAACCTACGGTAATAGCCAGCCAGCCCCAGGAACTGTCTAACCCCCTTTTTGGTCTTGGGCCTCGGGCAGGCCGCAATCGCTGCCGTCTTATTAATTTGGGGACGCACCTGCCCGTTGCCCAAGTGGACGCCCACATACAGTACTTCCACCCGCCCAATCGCACACTTCTTTGGGTTGGCTGTGAGCCCCGCCCATCTCAGCGACCTAAGGACGGCCCTCAGATGTTCGAGGTGCCTCTGCCAGTCATTACTATAGATGATGATATCATCCAGATAGGCGGCCGCATAAGTGGCGTGAGGGCGGAGGACTCTGTCCATCAGCCGCTGAAACGTAGTGGGCGCCCCAAACAGCCCAAATGGAAGTGTGACGAATTGGTGTATACCAAACAGTGTGGAAAAGGCCGTTTTTTCTCGGGATAGTGGAGTCAAGGGGATCTGCCAGTATCCCTTCGTCAAATCCAGCGTCGAATAAAAGCCAGCAGTGCCGTCGATCGAGCAACTCATCAATACGAGGCATCGGGTACGCATCGAATTTAGACACCGCGTTGACTTTTCTATAGTCCACACAGAACCAGACCGACCTGTCGGCCTTGGGTACCAAGACCATCGGGCTGCTCCAGTCACTGTGGGACTCCTCGACGATGCCCATTTCGAGCATGGTCTCAAGTTCTTCCCGAACCACCTTTTTTTTGTGTTGGGGTAGCCTGTAAGGGCGGCTATGCACTACTACCCCTGGGGGCATCTCTATGTGGTGCTCGATGAGGTTAGTGCGACCGGGCAGGGGCGAGAACACATCCGAAAACTCGGTCTGCAACTGGGCGACCTCCGTGAGTTGGATCGGGGAGAGGTGGTCTCCACAGGGGACCGGAGAGGTGCGCAATGCCAATGCCCTCTTTTGAACCTCCGGTCCCAGCTCCGCCTTCTCTGGAACCACCGACACCAACGCCACGGGGACCTCCTCATTCCAGAGTTTAAGCAGGTTGAGGTGGTAAATTTGTAGTGCCCCACCCCTGTCCGTTTGCCTCACCTCATAGTCGACGTCCCCGACTCGCCGTGTGACCTCAAAGGGCCCTTGCCACTTGGCGATCAATTTGGAGCTCGATGTGGGCAACAGTATGAGTACTTTATCTCCCGGTGTGAACTCCCTAAGGCGCGTACCCTTGTTGTACAGGCGGGCTTGCCGTTCTTGGGCCTGCCGCAAATTCTCCTGGGTTAGGTGGGTGAGCGTGTGGAGTTTTGCGCACAGATCCATAACGTACTGAATTTCGTTCTTACTTTGTGAAGGTCCCTCCTCCCAATTTTCCCACAGCACGTCCAGGATGCCATGCAGCTTACGCCCATATAATAATTCGAACGGGGAGAACCCCGTGGAGGCTTGGGGGACCTCTCGCACTGAGGACAACAAGGGCTCAAGCCATTGATCCCAATTACATGCGTCCTCACGAATTTTTTAATTATATTTTTGAGGGTGCGATTGAACCGTTCCACTAAACCGTCCGGTTGTGGGTGATACACGTCGGTGCGGATCGGCTTAATCCCCAATAGCCCATACAGTTCACGCAGTGTCCGTGACATAAATGTGGTGCCTTGATCAGTCAGAATCTCTTTCGGGATTCCAACTCGGGAGATAACGCAGAAGAGTGCCTCCGCAATACTGCGTGCTGAGATATTGCGCAGAGGCACTGCTTCCGGGTATCGTGTTGCATAGTCCACCAGAACTAATATAAAGCGGTATCCTCATGCTGACTGATCTAATAGCCCGACGAGATCCATCCCAATTCTCTCAAACGGGGTCTCGATTAATGGGAGGGGGCGCAAAGGCGCTTTTGGAATGGCCGCCGGATTTACTAACTGGCATTCGTGGCATGCCGTACGTCACCTACGAACATCGCCGCGAATCCCTGGCCAATAGAATCGGGCCATTATTCGGGCTAGTTTCTTATCCTGCCTTAAGTGTCCAGCCATGGGATTAAAATGAGCCGCCTGGAATACCAATTCCCGGTGGCTCTTTGGAATTAAAAGTTGTGTAACTCGTTCTTTAGTCTGAGTGTCCTGCGTCACTCGGTATAACCTATCCTTCATAATCGCGAAGTAGGGGAAGGATGGGGTGGCGTTCGGCTGGAGCGTTTGACCATCAATTACTCTCACTTGGTCAAACGCATGTCGCAGAGTCTCGTCTCGCGACTGCTCCAATGGGAAATCGGCGAGGGATTCCCCAACAGAGAGAGGAGGGGCCAGCGGCTCCTCACTCTGACGCGGAGATGACGTAGACGGCTCTGCGACAGCTGCTCCTGCCAAAGCGACACCGGGACCTCCCCCCATTAACTGGCAGGACCCACTCTTGACTAAGTGTGTCATCAAATCCCGAAATCCCGGCCAATCAGTCCCCAAAATTAAAGAGTAGGTGAGGCGAGGATTAACCGCCGCCTTCACTATAACTTTTTCCCCTCTGAAAAAAATGTGGACCGACACCAAAGGGTAGCGGTCAACATCCCCGTGCACACACAACACCTTCACCCCCTGTGCTCCCCCAAATGCCTCGCTTTGCACCAGGCTTTGGTGAATTCAGGTCTGATTACAACCAGAATCCACCAACGCCTGATATGTAGCCCCTTGGATACTCACCGGTATGTGATACGCTCCGGCCCGATCGAGGGCGGCCTCTGGCGTGTCAGGGATCCGAACCACCGCGCCCACTTCCATTGCCGTGCACTGTTGTTGAAGGTGGCCCGGCTCCCCGCAGCGCCAGCAAACTGGCCCGGGCTTTCCCTCTGCACCAGTGTTCTGGGGCTCACTCACCTGAGATGGGGGAGAGACAGACACAGAAGGGAGAAATGGGAGGGCACTGTGGGTGTGGCAGGCCGGCTGGGGTGGTGCCGGCCCCCGCCTCCGCGGTGGGGGAATAGGGCGAGGACGGGACACAGAAGGAGGGGGAGAGAGAGAGAGAGAGAGAGAGAAGAGGAGAGAAAAGTAGATGCCGTCTGCTGTTCTGCCGCCGGAACAGCCACCAAATGATCCTCCGCCAGCTCGACTGCCTGATCCAGCGACGCCGGGCGGTGGCACTGGACCCACTCCGCAGTTCCTGCTGGTAAGCGAGCGATGAATTGTTCCAGCAGCACCTGGTCGATGATCCCCTCGGCGTCGCGGCCGTCGGCCCTCAACCACCACCAGCAGGCGTCCTGGAGCTGCTGGCCAAACGCGAACGGCCGGCCGACTTCCTCCAAGCGCAGAGCGCGGAAGCGCTGGCGCTGTTGCTCTGGAGTGCGCCCCACGCGCTGGAGGACGGCCTGGCAGAGGTCCGAGTAGGCCAGCCGGCGGTTGGCGGGTAGCTGTAGCGCGGCCAGCTGTGCCTCTCCCGTTAGGAGGGGGAGGAGGCGTGCCACACGCTGCTCCATCGGCCACCCCGAGGCTTCTGCGACCTGTTCGAATAGCGTGATAAATGCCTCGGGGTCGTCCTGTGGACCCATCTTGGTGACGGTGAGGGGAGACGGGCCCGCGGCCAGAGTGCTGGTGGACCCCGCCAACGCGAGGAGGTGTCGGAACGGCTCGCGGTCTTCCTGCTGGGCCAGCACCAGGGCTTCGAAGCGCCACTCTTGTTCCTTCCGGAGAGTGACGAGCGCCTGGTGCTGGCTTTGCTGGGCCGTGGCGATGGTGTGGACCAGGTCGGCGAACGGGGAGGACTCCATGGGGCTGATTGGCTGGTGCTCCACTCTGAATTCTCCCAGGTTTCGGCACCACTGTAGCAGTTCGCTAAGCGTGGGTGGAGCACAGAGGATGGCAGGACAGAGATCAGGTTCATAGAGGGTTTTTTTATTGTCAAACTTTTCAGTTCACACAACGTTAATTCGGAGGCTAGAGACACAGGCTAGCGTCTCGTCCGGCGAAGAGCTCCTCTGCTCTCCGCTCTCCTTCCCTAAATAGGGCACGGTCACTGGGAAGACACACACAAACACAGGTTAATTGCCATCAGGTGTAGTGATTCTGCCACTTACCTTCCCTGACTCCGCCCTCCTGTCACAGACCGGCACTTGACCATGCCCCTGCAGCCACAGGCCTCTAACACAATTATAAACAACAGGGGGCTCAAAACAGATCCTTGATGGACCCCAACCTTCACCTCGAACTCTTCACTGAGTGAGTTGTTGACCTGCATCCAACTCTTTGCACCACTGTACATGGCTTGTACCAGTTTGACAATCCATTCAGGCATCCCAACCACTCACATCGCCCACCACAGCACTCTTCGGTGTAGGTAACACCGTCCCTTTAAGAAACTACATTTCCCATCAGCCAACTTCCGCGTTGACCTACGTCACGCCTGGGCGAGATTTCCTAAGTCACATCCTCCAGGAAGCCATAAGTAACTGAGCAACGCTTCCTTCTTTCTCTTTTGGCTCCGCGTGAACTCAGCACACGGACATAAGGAGGACCGCTCGCCCTGAGCACCCAAGATAAAGACATCTTTTCTCCCAAGAAAAACAATTCAACACAGTTTTTGTTTACCCTTGGCCATGGTAGAACTACTTAAATCGTGCTATCTCTCTCTCGGTTGAGCTACAGCCGGTTTTGTTTGTCTACAATGGTGAAACTCCAAAAGTCTCGGAACATCTTCTCATAATCTCGTGTAGAGGCGAGATACTGAAGTAAGAGACTGGCATTTGGGCAGAAAAACTAGTCTTAGGAATTAGCTTTATGAAGAAGTGTGAATTTAAACTCAGGAACGGTTTAAATGTGTACACTGTAGACCCTCAGGGTATTGAATTAATTACTGTTCTATTTTTGTCCTCTCAATTGTTTAATAGGCTTTGTATGCTCTCTCTCTTATTCCTGTCTAACACTTTAATTTCATTATTACACATATTTTGACCTCATCAAGATTTCAGTGGATTTAGTAATGTTATAAGCTAGTGAAATTAGCCTATGGCTAATTCTTTTGTCTCATTAGCATCCAGGGCTAATTGTATTGTCTCCAGGGACCATAAGGCCTCACCACGTGGTCACACACACACAAAACACACCTTAGTTAGCATCCCATGCTAGCCTTTTGTTTAGGCCATAGGCCTCACAACACACCTTAGCTAGCAAACCAAAGCTAACTCTTTTGTTCTACAAAGAAACACGTGATGACCCTTCCCCCCCCTCCGTTCTTTATCACGAGGTCCTTGGTCTCAACTTTAGATAACATTCCAAGCCCTGATTCAATTCAAACTTTATAGCGCATTCCCCCGTGCCCACATTCAAACCCACATATATCACTGATGACCATTTGAATGTATTTCAATTGCTAATATTTAATTTTTTATCTCACACACACACACACACACACACACACACACACACATCTCACAATTACATGAGGGAAGAATATGCGCCGTACACGGATGAAACCTCTGCGACATTGTGTGCTATACAAATCAAACAAAAATGGTCTGAGGCGCCTCGTGAATATTACAGACGGCTACGTACTGCCTATTTCCAAGGTAGTAGTGCACCAGGCTTGGAAGAAGATAGAGGCTTTAAATCCCTCTTCTTACATAACCTCCACCCAAGCATGCGGACTCAAGTCACACTGACGTGTCGACGAGGTTGCTACTCGATGAGGGAAATTAGGCAACTAGCCCAAATGACCTGGGAGACCATCGTCAAAACCGCAAACGGAAACGATGATGAACCCAGAGTCCTTAGTCTCCAGAGTGCAGACGGGCCCCCGGTAGCCTTAGAAGGAGGCGAAGCTCCAAAAGGGGGACCCCCCTTTAGAAATCCTGGTCTGAACCGCCCCTTGCCGAGCCATCACAAGGGTGAGTGGAAGAATTGGCAAGGTAAGGCTAGGAGGGACCGAGGGCAAGGCCATAGTGACCATGGCAACCGCCCCTCATATGAAAAGGGTCATAGGGAACAAGGCGGTTGGCAGCAAGACCGTCATCCCCGCTCTGGCCAGAGACGGCAGGAGCGCTCCGACTGTAGCTCTAAACGTAGGGGTAGAGGTGACCGACACAGTGACTCAGACCAACCTGGTGAGTTCCGCTCAGAGCTGGACTCTTTGAAAGCCCAGTTGGCTGAGATTAAAGAACTGTTACAAACGAGGTCAGACCCCTCAACAAATAAATCAAAACGAGCGTAAAAGGACAAAAGGCCTACTACGACTGAAAAGCCTCCCATCACCAATATCAAATAGGCGACAAAGTCCTATATTTTTACTTTACCAAGCCGGTAGGAGTTTAAAAAAAAAAAAGTTCCTCCCACACTGGTCGGGACCTTTCGATCGTGGAAAACTGTCCCCTGTCGCGTATTGCATTAGGACATCCAGGCCCAATCAAACGCTCTCATATCGATTTCCATAACAATCAAATCAAGCCTTTTGAACAGTCCTCACTCCAAAAAGGGGGGGACTACAGTTAGGCCTATCCTGTCCACCTAGCTTGTACGCATCACTCACCCATAAGCGTACACTGACATGCCCAGTCACATTCACCAACCCAATACCTTTCCAGAAGATTAGGTTTACCAACCCAAACACTAATACTTCTTTCCTTCCTTCTTTTCTTTTTTTTATGCGTAGGAAATGAAGTATATATGTAACGTTAATGTTTAAATGTTTTTCTATAGATGTGATTTTGACCTAGTTAGATAGAGTGATTATATGCCCAAAATGCCTATAGCCTGATTATATGCCCAAATGCCTCTGCCTCCAACTGTCTTACTGGAACTCATGAGTTTACACAGTTTTCACAGGACACCATGGACTGTACAGAGCAAGGACTATGGACACGTGGAGTGTACGGTACTGTGCTCTCAGTGCTACGACTCCATCATACCCCTGAGACCAAAAGGGGGAATGTAGGTAACGCCGTCCCTTTAAGAAACTACATTTCCCATCAGCCAACTTCCACGTTGACCTACGTCATGCCTGGGTGGGATTTCCTACGTCACATCCTCCAGGAAGCCATAAGTAACTGAGCAGCACTTCCTTCTTTCTCTTTTGGCTCCGCGTGAACTCAGCACATGGACATAAGGAGGACCGCTCGCCCCGAGCACCCAAGATAAAGACATATTTTCTCCCAAGAAAAACAATTCAACACGGTTTTTGTTTACCCTTGGCCATGGTAGAACTACTTAAATTGTGCTATCTCTCTCTCGGTTGAGCTACAGCCGGTTTTGTTTGTCTATTATAGTAACGTTACGAACTGCCACCCAAAACAGTTTAATTTAAAGTTAGGAGTGATCAGATTCCTCCTAATTAAAGCGCTGTGTGCATTATTTGATCAGAGACTTCTTTTCATCACGAGCGACCACGCGTCGGACCAAGAAATTCTCTGCGCTTCACGGAAGTCTCCACAACGGTGAAACTCCAAAAGTATCGGAACATCTTCTCATAATCTCGCGTAGAGGCGAGATACTGAAGTAAGAGACTGGCATTTGGGCAGAAAAACTAGTCTTAGGAATTAGCTTTATGAAGAAGTGTGAATTTAAACTCAGGAATGGTTTAAATGTGTACACTGTAGACCCTCAGGGTATTGAATTAATTATTGTTCTATTTTTGTCCTCTCAATTGTTTAATAGGCTTTGCATGCTCTCTCTCTTATTCCTGTCTAACACTTTAATTTCATTATTACACATATTTTGACCTCATCAAGATTTCAGTGGATTTAGTAATGTTATAAGCTAGTGAAATTAGCCTATGGCTAATTCTTTTGTCTCATTAGCATTCAGGGCTAATTGTATTGTCTCCAGGGACCATAAGGCCTCACCATGTGGTCTCACACACACAAAACACACCTTAGTTAGCATCCCATGCTAGCCTTTTGTTTAGGTCATAGGGCTCACAACACACCTTAGCTAGCAAACCGAAGCTAACTCTTTTGTTCTACAAAGAAACACGTGGTGACCCTTCCCCCCTCCGTTCTTTATCACAAGGTCCTTTGTCTCAACTTTAGATAACATTCCAAGCCCTGATTCAATTCAAACTTTATAGCGCATTCCCCCGTGCCCACATTCAAACCCACATATATCACGGATGACCATTTGAATGTATTTTAATTGCTAATATTTAATTTTTTATCACACACACACACACACACACACATCTCATTGTTTGCTGCTGACTATTTGAAGATTTCAACTGCTATTATTCATTTTTATCTTTGTTATAATAAATTAAATTAATTATTGAAACTGTGTGTTTATTTGTTGTTCCGATATTTTTGAAGTTACTGAATCTCAAAGGATTCCAAGGTGCATATAGGTTGTGTAATATGGTAAGTGATCATAATAATTTGGAATATACCATAATTTAGCTGTTTGATAATTTATTATTAAGCATCAAAATTAAAGGTATTATTTAATGAGACTGATTTAATATTTAATGAGACTGATTTAATGAGATTGATCACTTAATCACCAACTGCACCTACATTGGGGAACCCTATCAAACGCCTTTTCAGGGTCTACAATTGCTAAGTACAAATGTTTTTGCTTGGCCAAATCCTTTTCTTGTAGCTGTCTGAGGATGAAAATGGCATCAGTGGGCAAAACCCAAACTGCATTTCATCAATGTTGACATAACCTCTCTCAATGAGCTTAAGTACCTGTTCTGTAAGCTTCAGGCCTCTGTAGTTGCCTTGAATCAATGCATCACCTTTACCTTTAAACAGACTAAGGATTATGCTTTCGTCCCAGTCTGTAGGGATCTTTTCCTCTCTCACAATAGCATTGGCCAAATCCGCAACAACTTGGCAGCACACCTCGATGGATGAACACAACATTTCGGCAACAGTGCCAGAAGGACCAGCTGCTTTGCCCATTTTCATTTTCTTCAGTGCATCAAAGACCATTTTATGAGTGACATAACATGGTGGTCCCGCGACAGGACTTGTTGGGGGAAGGTTTTGAGACCAAGGAAATTCGATGTTAAGTAGCCATTCATAGTGCTGTTTCCAGGCCTTCTTTTTAGAATCCTCATCAAATGCCATGTTGCCATCATCATCAAGAATACATTTCTCACCTACTACATCTTGGTTCTCTCTGCGCATTTGTTTTGCCACACGGTAGATGCTGTCCGTGCCTGAATCTATGCCAACAAAGGTGATCTCTTCGGCATTCCTCTTGGCAAAATAAACTGCAGTTCTCGCCCGGCATTTAGCTGCCAGGTAATCCTCTTTGCTATCCCTGTTCTTTCAGGCTTTCCACAGCTTGCATTTCTCTTTCACTGGGCCGCTGACATCCTCATTCCACCACCAGGTTTGTCTTCTCCATAACCCTTCTTTGTCCAGCCACAGGTCTTATCAACAGCATCAATGCATCACCTTTACCTTTAAACAGACTAAGGATTATGCTTTCGTCCCAGTCTGTAGGGATCTTTTCCTCTCTCACAATAGCATTGGCCAAATCCGCAACAACTTGGCAGCACACCTCGTATATGGACGGAACTCAAAGACAGCCTCCGTTCAACATCACCGCCTACCATGTTGTTAACACGCTCCTGCAAACAGGTCTTAAACTCATCGCATATGTTGTCCTCTTTCAGCTTCCAAGCACATCTTTTAGGCACAAACTCTTTCTGCCGACTCACCAAGTGTAATAGCTTGACATCGCATACCACTTACTTGTGCTGGGTAACACATTCCTTATTTGGAATCACTTTTGCATTGCGCACCAGTTTGAGGTTGCGTTGCTTGACCAGGATGTAATCCACCTGACTACGATTGCTCCCAGATTCGTATGTCACCAGATGATTATCTCTCTTCATGAAATGGGAGTTGGCTACAACTAGGTTGTTGGCAACAGCAAACTCAAGTAACCTTTCACCCTCTGTGTTTCGAGTGCCATAACCCTTTCCACCATGAACACCATCATATCCAGCAGCCATCGTTCCAATATGTCCATTGAAGTCACCACATTGGAAGACGATCTCCAAAGCATTTATCTTGGCGACAGTTGCTAGTAGATCTTGGTAGAAAGAGTCTCTCTCATCATTGCTGAGGCCAGCTTGTGGAGCATAGGCTGATAGCACAGTCACAATACATTTTCCAAGAATAAGTTTCATGAGCATGATTCGATCGGATACGACATTTTCCACCCACTTTTCAGCAAGCAGAATCCCAACACCTCCAATGCCCTTCTCATTACCAACCCAAAATAATCTATACCTTAAATCTTTCCCTGTGATCATTCTGGCAGATGCTCCTCTCCACCGGACTTCCTGAATGCCACAGATGTCAGTGCTCCACCGGGACAACGCTTCTACCACTTCGCCTGATCTCCTTCTCATTGTTCCGATGTTCCATGTGCTGTAGGTACAGTCGCCACCTACTGTCTAAGAACTACAACAGTCCGTCTAAGGACTACAACTCCCAGCCAACTTCCGCGTTGACCTACATCACGCCTGGGCGGGATCACCAACGTCACATCCTCCAGGAAGGCATAAGTAACCCGGAAACTCCTAGCTCGCCCTCTTTTCCGTCTGGAGCAGCTGTCCGGACACAAGGAGATTTGCTCTGCCGAGCAAACCAGATAAAGACGTCTTGTCTTTTCTTTTCCTCAAGAACCAAAGTTTCGCGCTTTTCTTTCACCTTTGGCCACGGTAGATTCTAGGATCGCGCGATTTTTAAACTCAGCTTGAGTTACAACCGGTTTTCAGTTATTCATTATACGTACATACGGACTGCAGCCCAAGCAGTTTAATTTAAAGTTAAGAAGCGGCTGGATCCCTTCTAACTAAAAAGCTGTGCACATTGTTTGACCAGAGTTTTTCTTCCCACGAGCTACAAAGCGTCGGACCAAGAATTCTCTGTTTCCTACAGAAGTCTCCATGAGCTCCTGTGAAACTCAGCCTCTCCAAGAATTCTCTGCTTTCTACAAAAGGGCGAGATACTGAAGTAAGACTTGGCATTCTGGGCATAAAACTAGTCTTAGGAATTAGTTTTTGAAGTAGTGTGAATTTGAACTCAGGAACGTTTTAATTGTTTACACTGTAGACATGCAGTGTGTTGAATTGATGATTGTTCTATTTTGTTTTAATCTCTCAATTGTTTAATAGATAGGCTGTACATGCTTCTCGATTCCTTACTAACATCCTTAATTTCCTTATTACACATTTTGACCGCATCAAGATTTCAGTGGAATCAGTACTGTTATAAGCTAGTGAAATTAGCCTACGGCTAATTCTTTTGTCTCATTAGCATCTAGGGCTAAGGGTATTGTCTCAAGGGAACACATGGCGGTCCTCCCCCACACTCACATACACACCTTTTGTCTTAACTCCATGAGGTAGGATCCTTGGGCCTTAGCTAACCACATACGGCTAATCCTTTTGTCTAATTAGCAACCAAAGCTAACTCTCTTGTTTTACTTAGAAACACGTGGTCACCAGGCCTCTCACACACAAACACATGCTAGCTAGCCTTCCTTTGCCTTAGCTAGCAACACAAAGCTAATTCTTTTGTCTTAGCAACCAAAGCTAACTCCCTTGTTTTACTTATGGCCCTTTTCCACTACCCTTTTTCAGCTCACTTCAGCTCGCTTCAGCTCACTTCAGCCCGACACGGCTCGCGTTTCGACTATCCAAAAACAGCACGACTCAGCTCGCTTCAGCCCTGCTTAGCCCCCAAAACTCGCACCGTTTTGGAGTGGGGCTGAAACGAGCCAAACCGAGCTGAGTGAGGCTAGGGGCGTGAGGAGACACTCCCCTGTGCACTGATTGGTGAGGAGGAGTGTCCTCACATGCCCACACACGCCCCGCGAGCACGTTGGGATCTGTAAACACCGCAAACCCGGAAGAAGGAGAGTTACGAATTACGAGAATTATGAAGCCTTATGCGCCTCGCCTCATCTATACGCTCTTGCCAGTATCTGTTGGCGTTGTCGGTGACAACAAGCCACAGCACCAAGACCAGCAACACTAACGACTCCATGTCCTCCATGTTTATTGTTTACTCTCCAGGTTGTGAGACTACCGCTTAAAAGGTCACTGATGTCACTGTTTGCGCCGCCAAACGACATCACCTGACGTCCACCCACTTTCGCTATCTCCACCCAATGTGTCCACCCACTTCCAGCCAGCACGGTTCAGCGCGGTTGTAGTCGAAATGCAACTCCAACAGCCCCACTCGGCTCGACTCAGCCCAACTCAGCACGGCACGGCTCAGCCGCGTTGGTAGTGGAAAAGCGGCATTAGAAACACGTGGTCAACTCCCCCACACATACACACACCTAGCCAGCATTCAAAGCTAACTCCTTTGTTGTAGGCCAGAAGGCTTTACACACACACTACATTTCATGTTTAATGTTTAATTTCCTTTACACACACACTACATGTTTCATGTTTAACTTCCTTTTAATACACACATACACACACAAACACACACACACATATACCTACCTCACTGTTTGCTGAAGATTTCAACTCTTATTATTCATTTTTATCTTTGTCATAATAAATTCCATTATTATTGAAACTGTGTGTATTTGTTGTCCCAATATTTTTGAAGTTGCCCAAATCTCAAAAGAATTCCAAAGTGCATATGAGTTATGTAATACGGTAAGTGATCATAATAATTTGGAACATACCATAATTTAGCTGTTTGGTAATTTATTATTAAGCACCAAAATTAATGGCATTAATTAATGATACTGATTTAATTAGATTGATCACTTAAAACTAATTGCACCTACAGTTAAATTGGTGCCCCGTGTGAGGAGATTGGTGTGACTTCTTGAATATTGTTGCAACAACAGATAAACTACCCGTTTGATTCAGCAGTTGCCAAGGTATATCCCCAGGTGTGTTAGACAGTTAACAGTAGCGTGATAGCCATATCACAAATACTAATAACCTATTCATAACTTAGGATAAGAGATAGCATTGTCAAACAAAACAAACTTTATCAACTGATTAATTAATTATAGTTAATATTAATTAATAAAAATTAATTAATAAATTAACTCATTGATTAATTATCCAATATCCAACCTAAGCAAAATGGCATCCCCTCGTGTCTCAGAAATTGAAGACAACGCTCAAGATGTGTCTCTCTTTGACGTCATCGCTGACCTCATTCACTGCTCTGCCTCCAAAAAAGCAAACATTAGGAGCATGAGCCAGGGTGAATGCCAGATTAACATAGATAGCTCCATAAAACATATGAGAGATCCAAAGAGAACAACTATTAGTGTCCAAGAGGCACTAGGTAAGCTATTCCTGTTGCACTTCCAGGATACTGATCAAGAGATCAGATGCCTCCGCAGAGAGGTTAAAAGGCTGACCACCACCAATGCCGAGCTGACAGCCGATGTTAATGATTTATATAGGGAGCGTGAGCTTTTGAAACACTCCCTTGATGATTGCGCCGAGAGACTGGATAAAGCCGAGAAGGCTGCTAAAAGTTCTGCCAAGGAGCAGACCCCCCAAGAAGGGCGCGAGGGGCGTTTAAGACCCCCAACAATGCGCCAAAGCTCAGAGCGGGAAGCGGCGTCCGAACCGGACACCGTGGATTACCTGGTCGAGAACCAGACATCCCGCCAAACTCCATCAACTCGCTACTCGACTCCGTCGTCGTTTAGCCAGGATGGAGCCATCCTGCGCTCATCTGGAGCCCAGGCCCATAGCACACCCAGGTCAGTGCGCTACAGTTTCCCTGATCCATCCTTGGATGAATCAGACCACGCATCTTGTGTGAAACGGGAGCGATACCAGAGTAGCTCAGATAGTGAGTACTCAGGAGAGCGAAGGAGGCCATACAAGGACGTGCACAAAGCCCTTCGCATACGGCAAATTGACCTACTTGCCCAAGATGTCGAGCGATTCGATCCCGACAATAAAAGAGCTAATGTAAATGATTATTTACGAGAAATTGACCAATGCCTGATGGACCTACCGAAAGCCACAACGTGAGAGAAACTTAAACTGATCTGGAAGACCTCCAGTAGCAGCGTTCGTGCCTTCTTAGAGACTCTACCCCAAACGTTTGCGATAGTTATTCGAAACTTCGCAATTACATGAGGGAAGAATATGCGCCGTACATGGATGAAACCTCCATGATGTTGTGTGCTATACAAATCAGACAAAAACGGTCTGAGGCGCCTCGTGAATATTACAGACGGCTACGTACTGCCTATTTCCAAGGTAGTAGCGCACCAGGCTTGGAAGAAGATAGAGGCTTTAAATCCCTCTTCTTACATAACCTCCACCCAAGCGTGCAGACTCAAGTCACACTGACGTGTCAACGAGGTTGCTACTCGATGAGGGAAATTAGGCAACTAGCCCAAATGACCTGGGAGACCATCATCAAAACCGCAAACGGAAACGATGATGACCCCAGAGTCCTTAGTTTCCAGGGTGAAGACAAGCCCCCGCTAACCTTAGAAGGAGGTGAAGCTCCAAAAGGGGGATCCACCTGGAGAAACTACAGTCCAAACTGCCCCTTGCTGAGCCATCACCAGGGTGAGTGGGAGAATCGGCAAGGTAAGGCCAGGAGAGACCGATGGCAAGGCCATAGTGACCATGGCAACCGTTCCTCAGATGAGAATGATCATAAGGAACAAGGCGGTTGGCAGCAAGACTGTCATCCCGCTCTGGCCAGAGATGGCAGGAGCGCTCCAACCGTAGCTCTCCACATAGGAGTAGAGGTGATCGACACAATGACTCAGACCAACCTGGTGAGTCCCACTCAGAGCTGGACTCTTTGAAAGCCCAGTTGGCTGAGATTAAAGAACTGTTACAACAGAGGTCAGACCCCTCAACAGATAAGATAAAAGAGCCCAAGAAAAATGACAAAAGCTACCTGCTGGCATGATTAGGCCAGGAACCGCAAGTAGATCTCGTGAAAGGGGGAGGAAATCCCTGTGAAACAGCAGGTGTTGGTCAGGATGTAGGGCCCCCCCGGTGGTGAAGGCAAACCCACAAAACGCGCCTCTGATGCAGTTCTTAGACGATCTAGTTAGAAGGGGCAACGCTAAGTGCATTTACACCCCCGTGGTGGTCAAGGGTACAATCACCCTCCATGCCCTTCTAGATACTGGATCGGAGATCACGCTCATGTGTGCTAAAGTCTTCGCCACCATCTCTCAGACACGGCTCTCACAGGGTGACCCAATCCCAACCAAGCCTTGCAACATAAACTTAGTCAGCTTCACCCAAATCACGACCCCACAGTCGTTGGATCCCACAAAACATGAACAAGCCCGTTGCGACGAGATTAGTGCAGACACCGACCAACCAAGCGCCACGGGAGACCAAATATCCGATGAACTTCGGTTCATGTCTTTGTACACGGAGTCTGGTGTCGAAACACCCGACATCGTGACTCCCCCTAGTGGCCACAATTCTTTGAAAAACCTCCCTCTATCCATCGACTCGTCTACAGGCACCCATTTCCCTGCTGGTGTAATGGCTGTGCTGTGGAACATGTTAGGCGTTGAGGCGAAACCCCATATCGCGTACCACCCTCAATCCTCTGGTCAGGTTGAACGAGCCATTCAAACCATCGTGAGCATGCTGTGAAAGTATGTCACCCACCATGGTAAAGATTGGGATGTGAAACTTCCCTTGGTGTTAATAGCCGTTAGGTCCACCCCTCATCGCCCCACTGGAGTCACACCCTTTGAGATGATGACTGGGCGAGAGATGGTTCTTCCCCTGCATCTCCTGTACAGACCAGAGGACATGAGCGTCACAACTGCACACACCGCACATCAATATGTTGCCGACCTACAACGCCACCTACAGTCAACCTTTACATGTGCCCAAAAGAATCTTGAAACTAGTGTGAAAGGACAAAAGGCCTACTACGACCGAAAAGCCTTCCATCACGAATATCAAATAGGCGACAAAGTCCTCTACTTCAACTTTACCAAGCCGGTAGGAGTCTCAAAGAAGTTCCTACCACACTGGTCGGGACCTTTCGAGATCGTGGGAAAACTGTCCCCCATCGCGTATCGGATTAGGACATCCAGGCCTAATCAAATGCCCTCCTACCAATGGGTTCATAGCAATCAAATCAAACCTTTTGAACAGTCCTCATTTCAAAAGGGGGTGGACGATAGTTAGGCCCATCCAGTCCACCCAGCTTGTACACCTCACCCATAAGCGTACACTAACACTCCCAGTCACATTTACCAACCCAATAAAATAAAAACCCTTCTGTATGTTACATGTAGGTATCATGCCGCCATCTTGTGTCAGAACTACAATTCCCAGTCCACTTCCGTGTGACCTACGTCACGCGTGGGCGGGATCATCTACGTCATCATACAAGGAAACATAAAACAATGGGACAACGCTTCCATCTTTGTCTCTCATGTCTGGCTTCCGATGAATCTGGATGTATAAAGAGGCGCTCTCCATCAAAAAGACGTCTTCTTTCTTGCAAGATCCATCACTCATCGCGATTTTCTTACTTACCCTTGGCAAAGGTAAACTCTAGAGTCGCACGATCTTTAAACTCAACCTGAGTTACAACCGGTTTACTTGCATTAGAAGTGACGTCACGACTGCAGCCCAGGCAGTTAAAAGTTAAGAAGCGATTGAATCCTTTTTAACTCAAAAGCGCTGTGCATCTTATTCTGATCAGAGACTTTTCCTCACGAACGCTGAGGTTCGGACCAAGAATCCTCTGCTTTCCACGGGAACCACCCAAGTGCTCCGCTGGACCCGAAAAGTTCTCTGCGCCTCCATCACGAGCGACTCACGTGCTCCCACGGCGAGGCCCGAAACTACACCGGCGAATAGTTCTTCATATCTTGCTAAAGGCAGGATTAAGTAAGATTTTGGCATTTGGGCATAATTAAGATAGTCTTAGGAATTTGCTTTTATTTGAAATAGTGTGACTTTAAACCCAGGTTTATTCATTACACTGTTAGACACGCAGCGTGTTGATTTATTTTGGTTCTATGTTCTCTCAATTGTTTAATAGATAGGCTGCGCATGCTTTCTTATTCTGACTAACACCTTCATTTCCTTATCATACATTTTGACCTTATCAAGGTTTCAGTGAGTTTGGTAATGTTATGAGTGTGGAATCTTTTTGTGTTACTGAGAAAAAACATGCTCAACAGGCCTGACCAGGCCTGATACACTTTAGACAGCTTCCCTTTGTCTTTAGCAACACGTGCTCAGTAGGCCTCACCAGGCCTAACAAACACACTTTAGCTAGGCCATAGGGCCTTTCACAAACACACTAGCAACACAAGGCTAATCTAGGCCTCCACCACGTGTAGTTAGCTACACAAGGCTAAACACATGGTCGAGTCCTCCCCCCCCCACACACACACACACAAGCACACATTAGCAATAGAGCTAACCTTTTGTTCTACTTGGATAACATTCCTTTGTTTTAGCTAGCAACAGGCTAGGCCATACACACACACACACACACACACCCACCTCACTGCTTGTATATAATTTATTTTTTTTATCTTTGTATAATAAATTCATTTATTAAACAACTGTGTTTATTTGTATGAACAACAATATCTGAAGTCCCCAATCTTCTCAAAGAATTCAAAAAGGGTGCATATAAAAGTTATGTAATGTGGTAAGTGATTGTAATAATTTGGAAATATACCATAATTTAGCTGTTTGGTAATTTATTATTAAGCACCAGGATTAATGGTATGATTCATTGAACGATTCACCAAATGATTCACTAAACGATTCATTGAACGATTCACTAAATGGTTCACTGAATGAGACTGATTCTATGGTATGATTCACTTCAAGTGAGTCAAAGTAAATGATTCAATGGGATTGATTCATTTTAATTATTAACCTTCAAAATTTAATGAGACTGATTTAACGAGATTGATCACTTAATTTCAATAATTAACTGATTGCACCCACATACAGAATGGACTCCCTCGGAATCCTGTGCATCCTCCTCACCCTACAACTGAGTCAGTCAAGTGAGGTGGTGGAGCCTGGCCCCCCAGCTGGCATCATCCTGCAGGAGGCTCCTGGGCTCCTTCTTACAAACTGTCACATTCACACTCAATGAGTATACGCCCGACTAGACCCATGGGACGTATACCGTAAACACCTCAAGTCACTACCACAATCGATCGATGATAAGGGACCAAATGGCGAGATCTGGAATACAGTTGAATACGCTAAACGCACCACTATCCACATGCTAGAGCAGTTACAAAAATTCTTAGTCACCGAGGAAGAGCTGAGCGGTAAAACACATCAGAAAAGGTTCCTCGGGGGTTTACTTACCGCTGCATCTGCCATTGGGTCCTTGTTCTCTGTTGGTCTCTCTGCAGCCAACTCAGTCAGTCTGAGTATGGTGAAAAGAGAAGTTAGCATTCTGAAAGAGGAAATGCCAGAGATCCAAGAGAAACTGCTTTCTCAACAAGAGGAGCTGCAGGGCTTAGGCAAAACCCTGCAGGGAACTATACTAACCATTAACATGCATTCTGTTCTAATCTATAACACTGTGCATGCCGTAGACAAATTGGCCAAAATAATCAAGAGTGAGATCAAATACGTCCTAGTAGTAAGGGATTTAATGCAAGACCTGCTTAGAGAAATTAGCAACTCAATCAGTACCCTGAGTAGTGGTAAGATTCCACCATCTCTGATACCCCTTAACATGGTAGATAAAATACTAAAATCCGCTACTACTACTAACGTGTATTCATCGCAAATACACCTGGCCTATAGTCTTGGCAGTGCTATCCCCATTTTTGTGAATCCACAAAACTTAGGTTTCATGCTAAACCTACCCGTCAGTGAGAAAGCCAACATATATAGACTCAAGTCTGTCCTCAACGTGGGTTTCTGGAAAAACAATGTCCGTATACACATACAGACACCACCCATGGTAGCATTCCATGACGACAACCCCTCTGTCTACTTTATTCCCAACCTAGAGATGTGCACTGCCACTAAAGACATCCACTGGGTCTGCCCAAGCAACCCATTCATTAGAGACACTACAGATCGCCTGTGTGGTTTGAGGGCACAAGCGCCTGAACAAAAGTGTGTAGGTCAAATGTCCATAAAGGACAAGGACATGGAAACTAGAGTAGAGAGAGCTGGTAATCGGTGGGTTGTTAACACTCCAAAACCTGAAGTCTTGATGTCATACGATCAGCACGACACAGCCACCAGAATGAAAATCCCAAACCAAACGGTGTTCCTTAGTGTACCACAGGGAGCCACCATTCACGTAGGTGATATCACCCTACACCATCTTAGTACTGACAGGTACGATTCTGAAATTGAGATGATAGACGCATTTCAAGGTTATGATCTTGAGATCAATAACACCCTCCAACAGCAACTACTGGTTGAAGGGACCAAAACGGTGAAATTTAGTTTAGATCAGACTGGAATTTCGACTATGGTCTCCCGATACCGGGTCAGAGAGTCATCTGACCTAGGATCTACCATAAGTCTGATTGCTTTGGGACTTCTTCTCAGTGGCTGGGTCTTAACCTCTGGCATCGCATACATGATATACAAATACATAACAACAACTACACGCCAAGCTGGATAAGATGGTCTGCGTCCCTGACAGCTTTAGCCGCAGTAGCGCACACTTTCTGGCCAGACCACCCGCTGCTATTACTTCTCCAGAAGATTAGGCTTACTAACCCAAGCACTAATACTTCTTTCCCTTCCCTCATTCCTTCTCTTTTTTTTTACACAAGAAATGAAGTATATATGTAGTGTAGTGTTTGATGTTCTTTGTAGATGTGGTTTTAACCTAGTTATATAGTGATTATATGCCCAAAATGCCTATAGCCTGATTATATGCCCAAAATGCCTCTGCCTCCAACTGTCTTACTGGAACTCACAAGTTTACACAGTTTTCACAGGAAACCATGGACTGTACAGAGCAAGGCTACCTCAAGGACTATGGACACGTGGACTGTACGGTACTGTGCTCTCAGTGCTACGACTCCATCATACCCCTGAGACCAAAAGGGGGAATGTAGGTACAGTTGCCACCTACTGTCTAAGAACTACAACAGTCCATCTAAGGACTACAACTCCCAGCCAACTTCCGCGTTGACCTACGTCACATCCTCCAGGAAGGCATAAGTAACCCGGAAACTCCTAGCTCGCCCTCTTTTCCGTCTGGAGCAGCTGTCTCGACACAAGGAGATTTACTCTGCTGAGCAAACCAGATAAAGATGTCTTTTCTTTTCCTCAAGAATCAGTTTCACACTTTTCTTTCACCTTTGGCCACAATAGATTCTAGGATCACGCAATTTTTAAACTCAGCTTGAGTTACAACCGGTTTTCAGTTATTCATTATACGTACGTACAGACTGCAGCCCAAGCAATTTAATTTAAAGTTAAGAAGTGGCTGGATCCCTTCTAACTAAAAAGCTGTGCACATTGTTTGACCAGAGTTTTTCTTCCCACAAGCTACGAAGCGTCGGACCAAGAATTCTCTGTTTCCTACAGAAGTTTCCACAAGCTCTTGTGAAACTCAGCCCCTCCAAGAATTCTCTGCTTTCTACAAAAGGGCGAGATACTGAAGTAAGACTTGGCATTCTGGGCATAAAACTAGTCTTAGGAATTAGTTTTTGAAGTAGTGTGAATTTGAACTCAGGAACGTTTTAATTGTTTACACTGTAGACATGCAGCGTGTTGAATTGATGATTGTTCTATTTTGTTTTAATCTCTCAATTGTTTAATAGATAGGCTGTACATGCTTCTCGATTCCTTACTAACATCCTTAATTTCCTTATTACACATTTTGACCGCATCAAGATTTCAGTGGATTCAGTACTGTTATAAGCTAGTGAAATTAGCCTACGGCTAATTCTTTTGTCTCATTAGCATCTAGGACTAAGGGTATTGTCTCAAGGGAACACGTGGCGGTCCTCCCCCACACTCACATACACACCTTTTGTCTTAACTCCACAAGGTAGGATCCTTGGGCCTTAGCTAGCCACATACGGCTAATCCTTTTGCCTAATTAGCAACCAAAGCTAACTCTCTTGTTTTACTTAGAAACACGTGGTCACCAGCAGAGGTGGAAAAACTGGATTGACAAAGTAAAAGTCCTGCTTAGGTTTTCCTTCTGCCTGTGCTCTCAACACAGGTGATTTCACCAATTAGCTCATCAACCTGGCTTAGGGGATGTGGTAATTAGGATCAGCTGGTTCATTGAATTGGCTGGAGCAAAAACGTGGCAGGGTTTTTACTTTCTGCACCCGGGTTTTTCCACCTCTGGTCACCAGGCCTCTCACACACAAACACATGCTAGCTAGCCTTCCTTTGCCTTAGCAACCAAAGCTAATTCTTTTGTCTTAGCAACCAAAGCTAATTCTTTTGTCTTAGCAACCAAAGCTAACTCCCTTGTTTTACTTAGAAACACGTGGTCAACTCCCCCACACATACACATTTAAAGCTAACTCCTTTGTTGTAGACCAGAAGGCTTTACACACACACTACATGTTTCATGTTTAATTTCCTTTACACACACACTACATGTTTCATGTTTAATTTCCTTTTAATACACACAAACAAACAAACACACACACACGTACCTCACTGTTTGCTGAAGATTTCAACTGTTATTATTCATTTTTATCTTTGTCATAATAAATTCCATTATTATTGAAACTGTGTGTTTTTATTTGTTGCCCAAATCTCAAAAGAATTCCAAGGTGCATATGAGTTATGTAATACGGTAAGTGATCATAATAATTTGGAACATACCATAATTTAGCTGTTTGGTAATTTATTATTAAGCACCAAAATTAATGGTATTAATTAATGAGACTGATTTAATTAGATTGATCACTTAAAACTAATTGCACCTACAGTGCTAACTCTAAAATTCTGATGTGGTTGCTGACTATTGATCTGACTGGGCCCACATCTAACACCAGCCTTACTGGGAATGACATCTTCAACCATATGGTTTCCAGTCCCTCTCTTACGAACTTTACTGATAACTGCCATAAGAGAAAAATCGAAGTTAAGTGAACATTAACTGAAGTCCTTGACAGATATCTGCATTATTTTATGACTTGTGCCTGCTGTCACAAGATTGGATTTTATATATATATATATATATATTCATTCTCCTTGGGTGGTATATATTAGGCAGCAAGTGAATAGTCATTTCTCGAAGTTGATGTGCTGGAAGCAGGAAAAATGGGCAAGTGTAACTATCTGAGTGACTTTGACAAGGGCCAAATTGTGATGGCTAGATGGCTGGGTCTGAGCAGCTCCAAAATGGCAGGACCTGTGGGGTGTTTCCTGTATGCAGTGGTTAATACCTACCAAAGTTTTCGTGAATTGGCGACAGGGTCATGGGTGCCCAAGGCTCACTGATGTGGGTGGGAAGCAAAGGCTAGCCCATTTGATCCAATCCCACAGAAGGGCTCCTGTGGCACAAATTGCTGAAAAAGTTAATTCTGACTATGATAGAAAGGTGTCAGAACACAGTGCATCGCAGTTTGCTGCATATGGTGTTGTGTGGCTGCAGACCGATCAGTGTGCCCATACTGACCCCTGTCTAGCATCAAAACTGCCTACAATGGGCATATAAGCATCAGAACTTGACCATGGAGCAATGGAAGAAGGTGGCCTGGTTGCATGAATCATGTTTTCTTTTACATCATGTTTGTGTCATTTACCTGGGGAAGTCACATATTTAAGTGTATACTTTTGGAATGTAGAAGGATATTCTGAGACTTTGCTTATTTTACAATTTATTCAAAGCAGCTTAAAATATATCCAGAAAAGACCTGTATTCTCAGATACCACAGCACACCTTCAGAAGTCTCATGAAGTCCATGCCTTGATGGGTCAGAACTGTTTTGGTGTCACAAAGGGGACCTACACATTTCATTACATTAACGGCATTTAGCAGATGCTCTTATCCAGAGTGACGTACAACATACCTAGAGCAGCGTGGGGAGCAGTTGGGGGTTAGGTGCCTTGCTCAAGGGCACTTCAGCCATTCCTGCCATTCCAGGGAATCGAACCAGCAACCTTTTGGTCCCAAAGCTGCTTCTCTAACCTTTAGATCATGGCTTCCCACACAATATTAGACAGGTGGCTTTAACATTATAATGATTGGTGTATAGTGCCACTGTGAGCTACCAGACTGCCTTCAGAGAATTTTGCCATTGATTCTACAAGTCTGTGGAACTGTACTGATGGAATGATAACTATTCTTCCAAAAGATATCATATTCTCTCAGTTGGTGTTGTGATGATGATGATGATGGTGGAGAGCCCTGTCTAAACTCTCTTCTATAGGTGTTCAGCTGGGTTAAGATCCGGTGGTCTGTGAAGGCCATAGCGTATAATTTATTATTTTCACACTCATCAAAACATTCAGTGACCCTTATGCCTTGTGAATTTGGACATCATCAGTACAGAAAGATGTCATCATAGGTTAAAGGTCATCAGTCAGAAGAATGTTGTATTGTCTGTGGATTTGCAGTGATGCTTGCCTCTAAGGGGATAAATGGACCCAAACCATGCCAGCAATGGTTATAATAATAATAATAGGTAATGTGCTCATATGTTTGCAGTCTATTGAAAGCCTAATAATCTTGTATAGCACACAGAAATGTAACTTTATTGTCAGTTTTTATAAGCAGTGACTCATACAGTCACACAGAACACAAAGTTAACCAATTTAACTCCAGATACAATTTGGTGACAATCACATATGAAAGTGTATACTTTTGGAATGTAGCAGGATATCCTGAGACTTCAAAGCAGCTTAAAATATATCCAGAAAAGACCTGTATTCTCAGAATGGAGTGAATGTGAAGAGAGTGGGGTTGAGGTGGAGGAGGGAGGTATGCTACGAGACTACACAGTGCTGCATTTTTTTAAAAGGGAAAAAATAAAAGCAGAACACTTTCCTGAACATCACTTTTTCTCACACACACTGTTCCAACCTCACTTGCTCAGAACACATTCTGTAGTTCATCATGCTCTTTCTGTATTCATCTCCAAATTGTTTTTCTCATGCTCCCTTGTCAACTTGCACTTCATGTTTCTTCTTAATTCCTGCCAAGTGATGTGATGCAATTTCATTTTCAAGGCAGCAAAAAAATATGCAGATTAAGCTGTTCATAAAGAGAAGCAATATTTAAACATATTTAATGTATGTTGAAGGCAAAGAAGCTGTACAAACTGCCAAGAAACTTTAACCACACTATTCTTGCTGCCATGGTAAATGCTTTCCAGTCTAAAAATCCACTACAAGTTGCGTCCTCCACCTCATGCACTGCTGGAGAGAGGTCAATGAGTCAAGATAAGTAATAAACTCTGGCCTAAGCATACGCTTTCAACACTATTCTTTCCTCACCGCCTCCAAGTCATCTTTATTTCTTATCTCAAAAAAAAAAAAATACAAGTACTTTAACAATTTGTAAAATGGTCAGACCTTTCAACTGTGGTACCTTTGAAATCGAACGTGCCAGCGCTCATAGCTGGGAGGACAGACAGTATAAATACCAACAGCATTTTAACCAAGCATTCTTTCTTATGAACATGAACTCTATCTGAAATATGAAAGTTGAGAATGTTTAAAACAATGCATAACTCAAACTCAACTAACTACAGAATGACCTGCTGTGATGTGATAAACAAAACCTAAAAAAAAAAAAAAATCATTTTGCATTTTTGCTCATTTTATACATATTGCTAAATTTTTATAATGTTCTATACTTAATAATCCCTCTGTGTGTAATACTGATGCATTGTCAGGGGTCTGGAGTGTTTGCTGATGATGCGTTTACAACAGAAGACACTTGGATGCCTTTTTCTCCGGGGTGGTGTTAGTGAGTCTGACTTCACGGCCACTTGAGCCCTGTTTCAAAAAAGAACAAAAAAAGTTTAAACTTCCATTAAACACTTTCCTGAATTGGCTCTGTGCTGTGTCCCTTCTGAAACACTGCAGGTTGTGTTCTAAATGAAAAAAAAAAAAATTGTTCAGGATGAAGTGTAGATTCAAATCCACATTAGGGGTGGAACGATAGAGATGACAGAAAATATAAAACACAATATCAGAGAATTCCATAACACAGCACAATCACAAAGCAGATATTCATTCTCTCTTTTAGCCAACTACTATATTTTAAGATGGATTTGTATCCTGATGGGTGTTTTCTTTTCCAGGAAGACAATGTCCCCATCTATATGGCACGAGGATTCTCACTGGATGGTCTGATGATGAAAATGATGTAGATTATATGCCATGTGCTTCACAGTCATCAGATCTCAATCTAGTTGAATACCTAAGTATGAGACATTTTGGAGTGAAGTGTTAAGGAGCATACACACAGGAAGAAATTCATTTTGTCACTTGGGCCGTCCACGTATAAAGCGATTTGCTCATCGACTGGACATTCCAGGCTTTGGTTGCTTAGGTAACCCTCTTGTACATCTCCCACCCTCAAATGTTTGAGTGAAACAAGCAGTACCTTGTCTAGTTCTCTATAAGACCATAAAGAGGATATTACACGGTTGCGTGAAGTTTATGAAGTTTAACTTCGAGTGGTGAATGTATATTTCATGAGTGAATGAAGAGAAGGAGTGAAATATTTTTCAACACAAGAAGAAAAACTTCATATCTTTATGCCACCATGTAATGTTCTTTATATTATATGGACACATCCACCAAAAATACTAAAGTTAATCAAAAGAATTTTAATTTTGAACTGGTTCGCCATTTTGACAACACGCATCTAGTCAGCGGGAAAACACTGGGAGTGACGTCAGCTGAGTGAAACATCAGGAATTATTCGACGTACAAGACACTTTCAGTGGAATAAAAACATGTATTCTATTCCCTTCTAACAGGTTTCATTCATTTGGTTTGATATCATGCAATATTGTTAGCATATCACTTATCCTACATGTATTATGCCACTCTACCCAATGGAGAATGAGTGTTGAATATAGTTTATGATATTGCTTGGTTGTCAAGACAACATGATGTCACATGAGAATGAGAAAGTTTTCTGCTGCGCATGCGCAGAAGCATTTCTTTGTTCGCTGGGAAAGAGAAAGATGCGTTGAACACCTGAAAAGCTACCAAAACTTCATTAGATATTCTTCACACATATTTAACAAGACAAAAAAATACCAACAAACATCGGAAAACTGGGAAAAAAAAAAAAGTGTGTATGTACAGTAAGTGGTGAACAGTTACTATTAGAGCTGAGACTTCAAAATCAGCCAAAACTTAGCCAGACACACCAAAAAAAGCAAGTCAAGTCTATTTGGATAGCGCTTTTAACAACAAACATTGTCGCAAAGCAGCTTTACAGAATTTGAACGACTTAAAACATGAGCTAATTTTATCCTGAATCTATCCCCAATGAGCAAGCCTGTGGCGATGGTGGCAAGGAAAAACTCCCCCAGACGACACGAGGAAGAAACCTCCAGAGGAACCAGACTCAAAAGGGAACCCATCCTCATTTGGGCAACAACAGACAACATGACTATAACATTAACAGTTTTAACATGAAGTCAGTTTTGTTGATTTATAACTCATTAATGGAAACCTGAGTGCAAAACTGTTCATGACAACTGCAGTCCCAAAGTCAGCAAGTCAACCGCAATCCCCAGCCATAAAAGCATCACTGCAAGTCCAGAGCATCTTCCAAGTGTGACTTTCAACTGTCCATATGAGGCAGTCCTCCACAGGAGCAATGTGATGAGACTCCAACCAGACACAGGGCACCAGGATGAATCAGGCAGGTCTGAGGAGCAGAAGAGGCCAGCATCTCGATCCCAGGACCGACATGTAACTCAGAGGGACAGATTGGGGGGAGAAGAGAGAGAAAACACAGGTTGTTGGGTATGCCCAATGTCACCTGAATAAGTAGGAACAGTATACATATTGCACTGAGTACAAGCAGGGACTCCGGCAAAACTAACTACGACAGCATAACTAAAAGGGGAAAGCCAGAAGGTAACACAGGCATGAGGGAGCCCCGGGACATAAAGCAGCCAGCCACTACACCGTCAACAAACTTGAGTGAGCAAGCGAGTGGGGGACTGACAGCATCCATACAGCCCAGTTTACTAAAACACTATGTCTGAGGACCCTCTAGATCTACTCCTTTACCTCATAAACACCATTATCAAAAGGCTTGACTAAACAGATATGCTTTCAGCCTAGACTTAAACACGGAGACTGTGTCTGATTCCCGAACATTACTTGGAAGGCTGTTCCATAACTGTAGGGCTTTGTAAGAAAAGGCTCTGCCCCCTGATGTAGCCTTCACTATATGAGGTACCAGCAGATAGCCTGCACCTTTTGATCTAAGTAGGAGTGGCGGGTCATAGAGGACCAGAAGTTCACTCAGGTACTGTGGTGCGAGACCATTCAATGCTTTAAAGGTCAACAGTAGTATTTTATAATCAATACGAAATTTGATTGGGAGCCAATGCAGTATGGATAAGATGTGGTCATATTTTCTAGTTCTAGTAAGGACTCTTGCTGCTGCATTTTAAACTAACTGGAGCTTGTTTATGCACTTATTGAAACATCCAGACAGTAAAGCATTACAGTAATCTAACCTGGAGGTAACAAAAGCATGAACTAGTTTTTCCACATCATGTAGGGACATTAAATTTCTTATCTTAGCAATATTTCTGAGATGAAAGAAAGCGA